>NC_051184.2:72515456-72543517 GCF_013339695.2 Rhipicephalus sanguineus | reverse complement strand
TATGAAGATGACCGGGCCATATATGAGCAAGTTTCGGGCAGGAAACCCTGACCTGCCGGTGGTGAGCGCGAGAAGATTAGGTCAAACTAATCATTGCGTGATGACTTTCGCAGGTGACGAGCTCTCGAAGTATGTCAGATACCTGGCCTCCACCTTTGAAGTTTTTCCTTTCCGAGAGAGGCTTGAAGCCTGCTTCAACTGTAGGAAGTTGGGACACTGAACTGACGTTTGTCCAAACCACGACCACAAGTACCAAGATGCCGGCGGTGCGGTGAAGAACACACACCGCCACTCGAGGGAGAAAGACCGACCGGCCGTCCGTCCTGCGTAGTGTGCGGCGGAGGACATCAAACTGGCAGCCGAAATTGCAAACCAAAAAGCAGCCCGGCAAGCCAGTCGCAGCCGACAATGCAAAAGCGCAGGAAATTGACAAACCAACTCCAGACAGCATTCCAAGCGAACAAGGTACCACCCACCAAGAACAAGACGGCAGCGACCTGGCAATCCAGATCAAAGGGGAAGAACGGAGGGGAGTCCCGGAGCCGCTCAGAATCTTTTCCACCCTTGCGAGGTCGTAGTTAGAGCAGAGACCGCCCAGGGTCACGACCACGGAGAGACCACTCGAGCGAGAGCCGAGGGGGAGTGATCGACGTCACGACCACGGGGAAACCGCTCGACATCCCACCCGCGGGGAGACCGCTCGAGTTCATCACACAAGCAAGCGACCTCCAAAGGAAGCGAGCCTGCATAGCAGCCCCGGTCCAAGTCACCTCAAGACTCGCAGGTGAGGGAGCTGGCGGGGCAGATCAAACTACTTCAGCAACAATTGGCTGCAGCTAATAATGATATTAGGCAGCTAAAATGTAAACAAAACCTCACTAATATTTCCCAAACTAAAAACGCGAACGAAATCGTGGCCTGCGTTGAACGTAAGGTAACTACTCAAGATGACATGGACACTGACAGTGTGCGTAACGCAAAACGAAAGGCTGTTAGTGCGATAGAGCCCCCTACGGCAATGAAACAACCGTAGGGTTGGACTCACGAATGACAAACCTTGAAACCATGATGGAAAAAAATAATGACTAATGTGTCCAACAGGTAATACAGATTAAACAACTGACAGAGAGCATTACAGCCCTTAGCTCAACAGTGATATCGCTCGTAATTCACACTGGGCTTTCAATGGTACAACAACCCCCCTTAACTCAAGCTGAGTCACACAGCCAGGAGGTTGTCGATGCGCCAGAAACATGACAACCGCGACGCGCAACCCGGAAGCTCGACGCGCGGTCGGGGGGCCAATAAGATCACACAGCGCGAGCTCAGCGCGCATAGAACCTCATAGGCGATCGTGATGGCCAACGCACCTATAACAATCTGGCAGTGGAATTGCAGAGGCTTCGGCCGAAAACGCCGAGCTCTGGAATACACGATCAAATTATCCCACTAAACTCGATATTCTGGCCCTCCAGGAAACTTTCACGGCGGCGAAACTCTCCGGTTTCTTCCCATACAATGAAATTGCACCCCCGGGTGCTTCTCCCGTCACGGCACTCATGGTCCATAGGAATCTAACTGCCAATTAGACTTTGATTTCAAGGCAATCTCATATACCTTTGTCGAAATTTTACCAAAGCAACGATTAGAACAAACATTATATATTCTACATGTATATAGCTCCCCGAGAGATAAGACCCAAGCTGTATCGAAACTCTTAGATAAAGCCTATAAATTTGCAAACCGAGCACCACTTGTGGTGCTTGTGACTTATAATGCTCAGCACTCAGCTTGGGGCTATCTTAAATGTGAAAAGAAAGGCACAAAGCTCTGGGAACTGCCCAAGACCTCGGGTACACCCTCCTTAACGACCCAGAACGTCCCACCCGCATAGTGAACAGCGTCAGTCGTAACACCTCACCCGACCTAACATTTATCAGAAATATTGTCAATGCCACCTGGGAAAATTTAGAAATAAATGTAGGGAGTGATCACTACATTTTATCCACAACGATCCCTTGCAGGGGTTATAAACGAAATAGGCCTAAAGTCATGCATACTCGATGGGACATATTTCGTTTCATTCGAAATAAACGCGAGTCTGCACCGATTACAAGCCTTGAAGAATGGGTGTCCACTCTTGTACAAAATGCAGATAATTCAACCTCAGTGGTAGATGTAGAAGAGGACAGTCCGACTCCGGACGCCAAACTAATCCATTTATGGTCCGCGCAACAGTCTTCAAAAGCGGTGGCTAACGCAAAAACATAACAAAAGCCTTCGTAAACGCATTGCACAGCTCGAACGGGACATTCAGCAATACTCACAACTAAGCCAGGCACACTGGCGTCAACTGTGCGACCGCCTCAACGGGCAGCTGGGGTGTAAAAATACGTGGTTCTTGCTTAAGCATCTAATTGATTCTGAGCAAACTAAAACGGCGTCACAGAAAAAAAATCACAGCATATCCACGGAGTGAATGATGATGAGTGGGCGAAGCTGCGGAGGTTCATCGGTAAACCGTGAATCTTCCGTGAATTCTGCCCAATACATCATCACCGACGTGAGATCGGGCGCGTTTATACTAAAGGTTCGATGAGAGTTATGACGACTTGCAGCTCACTTTAATTTTACATGTACGCTGTGAATTTTCATTATTTAGAAAACCATTGATTTAGAAAACATGTGGCGTCTTTCGTTAAGCAGCTGGCGTCTTTTCGTTTTGCTTTAGAAACATCTGGCGTCTTTTCGTTTTGCTTTTAGAAAACGTCTGACGTCTTTCGTTGGTTTATTTCATCAATCAACGGCGTTTTGAACAAAATTTTTATTGTTTAATCACGCACAGGAGAAATCTCACCAGGCACTACCTTGGAGGTAAACAATGGCTGCTAATGGGAATGAGAGACAGAAGAAGTCGGCTTTTAGCTAACACTTACACTTCTACTTCTACTAACGTTTCCTACTGGAACATGCCAATGGCTGCTATTGGGGAATGAGAGACAGAAGAATTCGGCTTTTAGTTAACGCGCACGCTGAGAATTTTTTATTGTTCAACAACGCACAGGAGAAATCTCCCACCGGCACCACCTTGGAGGTCAAGATCTGGTACTAGCGTTACGACTGGTTACGCACTACGAGGGACGAACGGGTGCCGCTATAAGGAGCTTCGCCCCTAAAACCTCAGCAGATTATACGCTCCTTTCCGGGAGATACGATACACTTATTAAAGAACTTAAAACTCGATACTTTAACCTACTACAGATCTGCCTGCACCTGCCTCTTACATAGGAAAAAACAACGAAGAATTAGACAGAGAAATTACGGAATCTGAGGTTCGAGCGGTTCTAATGAAAATCAAGACCACGTCAGCCGCTGGTGAAGAGCGCATCACCAATAAAATGCTACGCAATCTAGATGACTCTTCAGTAAAGGAGATCACTGAACTCTTTAATACCCACTGGAAAGAGGGCACCATACCAACCAGCTGGAAGCATGGATGGATGAATGCGAAACTGTATTGTAAGTCGTGAGGTGCACGACCCAACGCGCAGCGGGCCGCTCCCACGTTGGGGTAGTCAGGCCAAGCCCAACCGCCGCATCGTGGGCCCTCTGGATAGCCATAGTCGAGCCCGACATCGGGGCTCTTGATAGCGGATAGCCACTTATCTTCATTGCATTGGTCCGTGCCCCGTAACGAGGGGCAACGTCAGAGCATGTGGTCTAGGCTAGCGAATTCGTTGCAGTGCCTGCAGGAGCTATTGGGATAAATGTCGGGATAAATTTTATGTAATAAAGCCGGGCTGGGATACGAACCCGTCTGCAGTAACCTGAGCGTCAATGCCTGCGCTCGATTTAATTTCTTGTTAGGAAGGGGAAAGCATGCCAAAGTAATTTTTATACCAAAATCAGGCAAAAAGTCGGAATTCGAAAATCTCAGCCCATTTCTTTAACTTCATGCCTTGGCAAGGTTTTGGAGCATGTAATTTTAAACCGACTCAACGAGTACTCAGATAGAGAGGGGCTTTTCCCCCACAAAATGATCGGATTTCGGCCAAATCTGTCTACGCAAGACATCATGTGGCAGATACAACATGATATTCTCGACCCAGGTCCCATCAGAGCCACGCGCACCATTCATGGGCTGGACGTGAGCAAGGCTTTCGACAATGTGTACCACGCGTCGATACTTGCCAATCTGACCTAAATTAATGTAGGCAAGCGCGTATACACTTACATTGCCAGTTTTCGTAAGGACATAACTGCGGAGGTCCATTTGGGCGACATCAGAAGCGGATCTTTTCATTTAGGAACCAGGGGCACCCTCAGGGCGCAGTGCTTTTCCCCTTCCTATTTAACGTTACTATGCGAGCTCTCCCTCCCTTACTGGAGAGGATTCCTCACATAAAGCATTCCATCTACGCTGACGACATCACCATCTGGACCAACATTGGCTCCTATGGTGAGATCGCAGACGCGCTACAGGAGACCGCAGACACAGCAAAGGATTTCGTTAAGCAAAACGGTCTTGTGTGCTCTCCCAAAAAATCTGAACTCCTAGTAATTAGAAACAAATCTCACAAACCCAGCACTACAGGGGACTCGGCTTCTCCTATCTGCGTGAATATGGAAGGCGGACCGGTCCGACCTGTTTTAACGATCCGAGTGCTAGGACTGTTAGTACAGCACAACACACATAATTCAGAAGCAATAGCGCGGCTGCAAGCCACGGCCCGCCAAATACATGGCCTGCTAAGGCGCGTAGCCACGCGGACATCATGGAATGAAGGTTGCAGATCTATGCCGGCTGAGCGAAGCCTTCCTGATCAGCCGCATTGTGTTCTCCTTCCCATACTATCACCTCCGCCTCTCTGATAAAGAAAAAATAAATAGTATAATTCGCATGGCATACAAATCGGCCCTAGGGCTCCCTAGATATGCAAACTCCGAACGATTACTACAATTAGGCATTTATAACACCCTCGATGAACTAATTGAGGCACACAAAAATGCGCAGCTAGCCCGTCTGTCAAGTACCGATGCGGATAGAGGTGTCTTGTACAGACTAGGCATAAACCCTGTTATGGATCAGCGGGGCGTCCCTCACTACCACAGGCGATCAGACATCAGCTCGTAGTGAAGCCTATTCCCATGAACATGCTATCGGGCAGACATGAAGGAAGGCGGTCTGCCAGAGCGAAAGACCTTTATGAAAAATACAAAAACAACCATTCGTTGCGTACGTGGACGCAGCAAACAAAATGACCAATGGTATACCGTAAGTGTGCTGACCGGAGGGGGACAGATTATCAATACCACCTCGGTACAGGTGCCCGCCGCCGTAGAAGCTGAAGAGACCGCTATTGCTTTGGCCATGACGAGCGCCTCCGCTCGAACGATTTTAAATGACTCGAAGAGAGCCATCATCAAGATCTCTAACAGGAGCATAAACATCAGAGCGGCGAGGATTTAAAAAAAAACTGCCAGCGTGACAACATTATTGAATTAGTATGGGTGCCTCCCCACTCGGGGAACCCTGGGAACGAGGAGGCGCACCGCGTAGCCCGAGGTCTAACAAACCGGGAGGCGCGTCTCTCGGACCCGGTCTAGCTTGGTGAGGCACCGACTTCCTTTAATGATATAACCAATATCTATAAAAGTGAACTGCGAGTCTACCCTCTGCCCGATGAAACCCTCACGAGAGCTCAGGCCACGATCCTCCGCCGCACTCAAACTGACTCATTTCCTAGTCCTCATCGGCTGGCGCTAATTACATGCGGATCGGTTAACCCAATCTGCCAAAATTGCAGCGCGCAAGAAGCGGCCACACACAATCACGTATTGTGGGTCTGTGAAGGCTTTCCTCCCCCCAGAACGCTCCTGCCAGCTCGCTGATGGTCAACGTGGGAGGAGCTTATTAAAGCTCCCATTAAGGAAACGCAGCTAGCTATTGCTGCCTGGGCCGAAAGGGTCGCTGCCCACGTGGAGCCACCCTGAGCACCGCACCATACGTGGAAATAAAGTTGATTCCTCCTGCGTGGCGTGCGTTCAAGACGAATAACAAAAACTACAGTGAATTCATGGTGTGCTCCACTTGCAATGACGCGTTAACATCGGGCAAGGTGCCCGTGATGAACGGAACTGTAAGTCGACCCATGCGCTGCTTCGAATCCCCACATGGCTCCCTTTAGTGGAAGATGGTGTAATTTTTTTGGTTCAGTTTACTATTTTGTTTACTTGTTTTGTTTGTTTTAGTGCTACCAATTTTTCTTGTTTTTTTCTCGGCAGGACAGAGAGACAGAGTAGCCGAGTCGACACATACCTCAATCTTTCCAGAGGTATTAACGTATAACAAGACAGACGGTGATACGTAGCGCCGTGTCACAGTATGACAATGTAATCCCCTTCTTTCTGGCTAACGTTCTTTCTTGATACAGGCAAAAAAAGCAAGTGGATAAACATGACAGGTTAATTCACTTACCTCTCCGTGTTGTTCTTTTACAAATAACTTATCCATTAGACTCGGGCTTGGCAGGCTGCCGCTATTGTGTGGACTACCCCACAGAACCCAGTGTACCTCTACGGTCTCCACCTCATGCCAGTATGTCTGGCCAAACAGTATATTTTGTGAAGCCTCGCTGACATCGTACGGATGCGCCGTGTCGTCCCGGAGATCCATGTTGTTAATAAATCCCTGCAATATTTGGATTAACGTTATAATTAGGTGTGAAAGATAAAAAACTCATGAGTTATCTTTAGCGTGACTTTGTATGTGCAAAGTGGTTAAAGAAAATAAATGTAGGTCGCTGGTGTCCATGCGCGTTCTCGAAGACAGTCATATCATACCTATGTAAGTGTGAATCCAAATAAGGCATAAATTGGGTGGAAGATGAGAGCTTAAAGTGATGAAAAATCCTTGAACAGGGGCTGTCGCTGGAGCCAACGTTTCAAAGTGGTCTTTTCTTCAAGGCTGCAGCCAACTGCCAGTCTTTGCTCGTCTATACGTTCAGGGAGAGTGTACTAAGCATACACATACACCTGCTAGGGTAGGCAGTTGGTGTCTCGAAGAAGACATGACCACGTGTGGAAACACTGGCTTCAGCGACACCCCGTGTTCAAGGATTTTTATCGCTATGCATGTGTGTATAGATCACAAAATCGTGAAAATGATATGTACTTTCCCTAAGCAGGATTTCTGTTGTTGACATGAAAGTATTGGAATTTGAACCTGCGCAGTGCGTGCTACATTATTTTGCCTATACCCTAGAACCATCATTGAGAAGCTGGCAATTTACGGGAACATATTACGCACGTGGGGCAACAACTGTCCACTTGTTATTTATTTCGCTCTTGTATGTCAGTTTTTCACTTAGCACAATAAAATCAATCACGTTTGCGAATTAACTGCGCTTGTTGCGCAAGAAAGCGATAGCTAGGAGGGCAGCTTAGGCGCCACCGCCCATTTCCAGCGCTATGAAAAAGCCCGAGAGCTTGTCTGCCAGCGAATCAAGTACCAACAAAGAACAGGCAGCCGGCTCTACAACATCCAGCCACGCTACGCGGGACATCAGCCATGCGACGATGTTTGCGTTTCCATGCCATTACGCCTGCGAGGCCTCGGTGAAAAACTGCTGCGACGATGATACTTCAGCCCGTACAAGACATGGCGACGTCTTGTAGCACGGCAATGTGATATTGTGCCGACGGCATTACGCAATGGGAGAAGGGCGCCGCTTGACCTGAAGTTGTCCATTAGTGCACCTTAAGCCTCTTTACGTGCGCCAGCAAAATATGGAATAAATGATCTGATATAAAAAACCTGCATTCGCCTTAAAGACTTGACGGCGAAAGCCATCTTTTTCGTAGTCGATTGTATTGATCTGACCCGCCACTTGCCCACCTCTCGTAAGCTTTCTGCAAGGCGCAGCAAACTCACAGGCTTCCTTGTGCATTCATCTAAGCCGACTAGAAGGCGAAAGCCATTTTCTTTTTTCTTTTCAGTCGATGTGTTGATCCTACACCGGCACCCTCTGAAAGCTTTCTGCACCTAACGCTTCGCACTGCCGTCAATATCGGTGGCACCTCGGCTGGTTTTGCAATCTTCGTGATCGGCCCACCTTTGACGAAGAAAAGAGGCCTTGTGATTATATCACCGGTGATGTCATGTTATGTGACAGTGACGTCATGATGATGTCACACACTTTTGCGATATGTGACGTCATGATGGCGTCATACGGTGACGTCATCGCGTGATGATAATTTTTTGCCGCACTCGTATTGACGCCGGTGATGGGGCATGCAGATGAATTTTCGCGTTTCATGAGGCATCTAAGGTGTTGGCTTAACGAAAATGTATAAAAGGGATATAATGGCTTAAAGTAAGGGTTCTGTGTGATAGAGTGGACATTAAGGTACCTGTACGCTATAAGTTAAGATTAAAGTTATCGTTATATAAGTTACTATAGAAGAGCAACTAGTGTAAAAGCTTTGTCAAGCTAGTGCGAATTTCACAGTTGTGATTCAAGTGAAGAGTCATAATTCAAGGCGAAAGCCTTTGGTGCCCCATTAAACGAGAAAAGTGACTGTTGGCGTCAGTACAAGTGATGTAAAAAGTCACGTGATCACAGAGTGCGGTCCCATGACGTTGTCATGACGTCACAGGTCGCTAAAATTTGTGACGCCATAAATACTTCATCACACGAAATCATCAAGGAATTATACCAGCCGAAAACAGACGAACACAGGAAACGGTGAAGGAGACAGACACCGTTTCCTGTGTTCGTCTGTTTTCGGCTGGTATAATTCCTTGATGCAATGCACCAACTAGCCCAACAACGAGTTCTACTAGAACACGAAATCATCGCATGGTCAAAGGTGACCCGATCCAGGACGCAGTGCAATACCGGGTGAGATGCAGGAACCATGCAGTGCATTACGATCCTAAAGCCAGTGCGAAACCGCCATCGACTGAGAAGGTGTAATGAATGGAACAAAAATGTGCTGACTACAGCGAAGGTGCGGCACCGCAGGCGTGTGATTTGGAGCGAACTCTCAGAGCTGATGTACTACGAGTGGGCCGCGTTTGAGAGATACACAGCGATGCGCTTGGTGGCTTTGGGCGAGCCGAATCAACGGGAGACGCAAGACAGGAGGCGGGAGCTTCGGACGCCGGCGATCCAGTTTCGACTCAGGAAACGCGGTCGTCCGTGCTGCTGTCCCCCAACCATCACCTGAAGCGGCGTTGCCAGCAATAAACTGCAGCTTGGAGTGTGGCCTGGCCAGCTGTTCTACCCCTCGCTGAGAGCATCACGGATCATGGCGAGGCGTCTCCACGGTCAGCTGTTCAGTACAGCAACGTGCGTGGCCTAGGTGATGGTCATGGTTGCGCCGAGCATTGCGAATCGAGCGCAAGCTGTTCACGGGTCATGCTGACCATATCTGAACGGAGCACTGCGATTCCAATGCGAGCTGACTTCTCGTAGTAGGGCCCACGCCCTGAAGTTCCATTCTCGCCACTGCTTCGCACTACGAGGCCGCGATCCACTCCACATCGACTTTCGCCCGCCTCCTGCCCCAGCGTGTCAGCGTCCTCATACGGTCCATCGCACCACGACGTCTTCGCACTTTGTTTCTTAAACGCACGTTTGTTGTTTCCCTCGTGTAGCTTAGTCTCTTTTTTTGTGTACCGTAGAGTTTATTGTAGCTTTCCTTCCGTGTTCTGAAAGCTGTTTGTGTTTGTTATACCACGTTGTCCCTGCGTCCGTTTACTCTTCACACGACACACAGAACAAGCGTGACGATGGTTCATTTGTCTGCACATGGAAAAGAAGATGGCTCGCAGATAATCACATGTTTACTAACGTAGTGAGTTCGAGTGACGCTCTCAGACCCCTAAATTGCATTGGGGCCAGTTTACGTTTTCATATAGGATAGTCTGCATGTAAAAATGACGCTACAAAGTAATGTTAAATAAACCACATTGGAAAAATGACAACCTTGTGGTTACGATACGGCTTACCGTGGTTCGCCAAAGATTATAGACATAGAGGCGACAAGTAACATGTTAATCGAAATGAAGCTTGACTCACGTGCAGTGTGTTGTAAGTCTCGAAGTAAAAGAAACAGTAGTAGTAGCCTGCATTCAAACCGGGATGCGTAGTGTCCTTGTAGCCGACCCAGCTATCTGTACTTTGAAGTGTAATGGAAAAAAGTCCGAAGCCAGAGCTATAGTTTCCCCATCCAATCTGGTAACAACGAGGCCTGTCTCCAACTTGAGGACAAAATCTGTGGGCAAATAACGTAAACTCTCAGTAGGAGTGCACCATAGCGGCGTATGCATAATAGTAATGTTGTTTAGAATGTGATGTGTTTGTTTAGTGACAAACGAAAAATCTTAAGTGACCTTAATGGTCGATTTTAGTTTATTGGCACTAGCCCACATCGTTTGGTAAGCTTTTGATTCACTTGGGTAGACTTCAACGTTAACTTCTGGTCGTCGTCGTCGATGGCTTCAGTGTGTATACACAATCCACTAGGATCAGCTTGTTCACCGTCGTCCGCTTCAGTGAGTGAACTGACGAAGAAAGAAAAACTGTTGCCTTATGGGAATTCGCCATCTTGATGGCACAGTGATGGCAAATATCCGCAAGAAAAACTTCTGCTATTTCATTCAACTGAGTATTTCATTTTCAGTAATTTTGCTGACAGTTATTTGACACTTATCTTTACTAAACTTACACTGCAATATTATATGTATCTTATACAACTCTTATATTGAACCAATAACTACTTTTTACCGAGAGAGAGAGAGCATCTTTAAAAAAAAACGTCCGGCGAGTTCTTTGGGGATTTGGCCTAATCCCTACCTAGGCGTCGGCCACGAGCCCTTGAGCTCTGGCGGCTGCCTCGGCCGAGTTGTTATTTTTTACTTGTATTAAGCGGCGGACAGGCTTGTTCTAGTAGTTCTGACGTGGTAGTCGCCAGCTGCGCGCTGGGGCGCGTTCCGCAGGACCCGAATAAAATTGTTTCAATCAGCCATGCCATTCGAGCCAAATTGCTTGCAGCGTCATAAAACAAGGGACAGGCAGAAGCTGCCCATCATCACTGGTATTACAATGGTGTACAGGGAGTCATTAGACCACAACGACATCGCACAGTACATGAGCCTCTAGCATTCCGCCTCTATCAAAAGGCGACCGTCACGGCCGGAATCGAACGCGGGTCTTTCAGGTACACTGACGTTTATTTGCAAGTAACGACAAGCTGACCGAGTTTGGCCAGAAAGGCACTGGAGGGATCGGGTGTGCCCCTTGTTACATAAGCAGAACGAGGGAAATTGAGGTATTGTAAGCACATTTAACGTACTTCACCGCTCTCATTTGTACATAGCCATCATCATCGCTATTCTTTTTCTTGGTGTTGTGTGCCGTGGCAGACACTGCGGATTAGAGGGTTCTGCTGGCGTCATCTGGTCCGGTCCTTCTGGTACAGGGCAGAAGCCGGGAGAAAAGGAGGTCCGTTTTGGTAATAGTGTTGGAAACCAGACTCTTGGCACAAAAGGATGAAGAAGCAGCGCACAGTCGCGACAAAAAGCTCCCCATCAGAATGTACTTGAGAAAACAACCCACCATGATGGTCTAGTGCGACTGCTGACCCACAGGTCGCGGGATCGAATCCCGGCCGCTGCGGTCGCATTTTCGATGGAGGCGAAAATGCTGGAGGCCCAGGTGCTTAGATTTAGGGGCACGTTAAAAAACCCCAGGTAGTCAAAATTTCCGGAGCCCCCCACTACAGCGTCTCTCATAATCGCGTCGTGGTTGGAACGTCAAGCCCCAGCTATTAATGTTATTGTAATGGCGGTTATTGGACAGCACTCGGCGACGACGCACAACGGCGACAGTCAAGACGGAGCACGGAACTGAGCACGAGCGGCGTTCTTTCAGAAAAGAGCCTAAAAGGACATTCAGAAGAGCTTGGGTGGGGGCAAGTTGGAACATACTGTAGAAAAATTTTAGCTCTGCAAAGTTGAGGACAAGAAAAAAATGGACAACACAGACGAAGCGCATCTAACAACTGAATTATTGAAACAAGAAGATGAAAAAAGGAGAGGAGGAAGATACTTAACATACGAAGGAAATGGCACTGTAGGCAAGCCACGCAATTCTCGGCGCCCAAAAAACTGGTAGGCTTGTGTAGGAAAGTCAACTCCCAGAGTAGTGAGGCGACGCCCGAGATGCAGCATGTGGTGTCAGACACGTCAAAAAATTTGTTGAGTGCAAGGTAGGAGTAGTATACAGGATTCCTTTGAGCTGCGGGGCATCTTGCATTGGCCAGACGGGCAGGTGCCGGAACAAAAGGCTTCAGGAACACAAGAATTTGTGTAGTAGGGTTGCAATCGAAGGGAATCTCCCTCAGCACTGCTCCAATTGTGAATGTAACCCACATTTCAGGAACACTTCCATAGTGGCGCACAGCAAGGACAAAAACAGAAAAACTATCATAGAAGCTGACAGTATGATGTCGGGGAAGTTTGGCGCATGCGTTCGCTCCCCATCTACAGCACTCATAGAAAGACAAGTGGCATGTTTAGCGACAGAAATGTAAATGTAATCGGAGCACAAGTGCCTTCTTTGAACAGATACGAAGCAGAAAAAAAAACGTAAAACTTGAATTAGATTAATGCACGTGTTTTACTGCATAGATAGCAGCGATGCTTGGATCATGCGTGGTTTGACTACAGTGCTCTTTCCTTCGTATGTTAAGTATATCGCTCCTCTCTTTTTTCGTCTTCTTCTTTCAACAAATTCAGTTGTTAGATGCGCTTCGTCTGTGTTGTCCACGTTTTTACTTGTCCTCAACTTTGCAGCGCTAAAATGTTTCTACGTAAAAGGACGACCTACTAGAAGGTGCCGGAGTGGGCGTCCCATTACGGCCCAATTTCAACGCCTCCCTACAATTACCACGGGTACGAAAGGGGAGCCGCTCGGTGACCGAACAGATTGTCACTGTGAGCAGGTCATGGTAGGCCTTGAGGCGTTCCACGTTGACAATGTAGCGCCCTCGACGGCGCATGTCCGAAGATGGTTCAATGGGTTCGATCCGATAGTTGACCGGGATGTGCGTTCGAAGACAAGGTAGGAGCCTTCGTATTTGGCCAGTAGTTTTGAAGAAGAGCCAGTGTCAGTGATAGGAACCGAGAGCCATACGAGTGCTCCAGGGAGCTCTTGGTAATGCGTAGTGAAGGTCTTGGCAAGCTCGCGACACTTGAGCAAGTCTGGCTGTGGCAGAGTCGCACTCATAGCGATTGAGCTAGCATGGAAGGATTGTGTCGGTTGTGTGCGATGGGTGCCGGCTGTACAGTAGGAGAAATGACTCTCTAAAGGGTGGTATTGTAGGCGTAGGTGACGATCGGCAGAGTGGTATACCAATTTGTGTGACCGCGGAGACGTACATGGAGAGCATGTCGCCGAGTGCGCGATTAAAGTTCGGTGAAACCATTCGTCTGCGGGTGGTGAGCAGTAGTTTCGCGGTGAACAACGTTGCAATCTTTGAGAATGGCTTGGACGACTTCCGGCAAGAAGACACGTCCTCGATCGCTGGGCCCCTTCTGGGGTGGATCGTGACGCAGCATAAATCGGTGGATCATTAAGGCGGCAACATCGTGTGCTGTAGCCGCTGGGAGGGTGGCAGTTTCGGCGTATCGCCTCAGGTGGTCTACAGCGAATATGGCCCAGCAGTTACAAACCAACGTTAGGGGAAGTGGCCCATACAAATCGATGCCCACGCGCCCAAACGGCCGGTCACGGCGGGGAAGAGGCTGCAGGCCTGCTGGCGTCATGTGCGCTAAAGTTTTGCGGCGCTGACAATCGATGCAGGAGCGAACGACCTTCTGTACCCAGCGGTACATCCCTCGCAAAAAGTACCGTTGCCGAATGCGGTGGTAAGAGTTCGATACCGCAGAGTGCGCGCACTGCAGATCAGCGTGGAAAGACTCGCATGTGGCAGAACGCAGATTGAAGATTTACGAGTAGCTACCTGCGGCCGGTCAGCGTTGTAATTGCGTCGGTGAAGGTGTTCATCGCGGATGACGAAATGGTGGGCTTGACGACGCACCGCGCGAGTGAATGGTCTTGCCGATGGATCAGTGAGCAAGTCTATCAGCTTGGCGATCCATGCATCCTTGCGTTGTTAGGCAGCGATGGTGTGAATGTCAGTGGAAGAAACGGCATGATGAGACACTGAGCAGTGGGCACTGTCATCAGGCAAGAGGAGCGCGAGAGGGCGTCAGTGTCAGCATGCTGGCGTCCGTTACGGTACAGCACGCGGATATCGTAGTACTGTAGGCGAAGTGCCTAGTCTGTGAGGCGGCATGAGGGATCCTTCAATGACGATAACCAGCATAGTGCATGATGGTCGGTGACCGACGACATCAAATGGGCGACCGTACAATTAAGGTCGGAACATCGTAAGGGACAAGATCATCGCCAGAAATTCTTTCTCCGTGACGGTGTAATTGGTCTCGGCCTTGGTAAGCGTATGACTTGCATCATCATCATCATCATCATAATCATCATCAGCCTGTTTACGCCCACTGCAGGGCAAAGGCCTCTCCCATGTTCCGCCAATCAACCCGGTCCTGTGCTTTCTGTTGCCACGTTATACCTACAAACTTCTTAATCTCATCTAGCCACGTAATTTTCTGTCTCCCCCTGACGCGTTTGCCATCTCTTGGAATCCAGTCAGTTACCCTTTATGCCCACCGGTTATCGGGTGGTCATTACAACTTGCATATGCCAACTGGCAAACGACTTGCATATGCCACGACATATCTAGGGAACCCTGGTTTGCGCTGCGCAAGGACCAATGCTAACACCGCTGGCATCTGTGTGTACCTCCGTAGGGGCCGTAAGGTCGTAGGGGCGTAATATGGGAGGAGACGTCAACAAAAGACGGCGTTTTGAGAAAGCGCCGTCGCATTCTGACAACCACCAATGGAGGGCGCGTTACTTCCAAGGAGCTTCGTCAGCGGCGATATGATAGTGGCATAATTTGGATGAAGCGCCGAAAGTAGGAACACAGTCCAAGGAAACTGCGCAGTTCTTTGACGGACGTAGGCTTGGGGAACTTGGTCACGACCAGAAGCTTGGCTTGAACGGGGAGAATTCCATCCTTAGACACGACTTATTGTAGTATTGTCAGTTGCCGTGCTGCAAATCAGTACTTTAGATTGACCGGTGTCGCTCAAACGCGTCAACACATGCCGTAGGCGTTGAAGATGCGGGTGGAGTCCGCAGGAAAACGACGACGTCGTCGATGTAGCACAAGCATGTGTGCCATTTGAAGTTGCGCAGAACGGTATCCTTCATGCGCTGAAAGGTGGCGGGCGTATTACACAGCTCAAACGGCATGACGTTGAATTCGTACAAGCCGTCGGGCGTGACAAAGGCGGTCTTCGGTCGAGCGTCATCAGCCACGGTTCATCACCTCCACCAAATTCTAAAGGCGTTTATTGGACGGTGCTTCGCGACGATGTAAAACGGCAATATTGAAGATGGAGCAAGGACTCTGAGTACGAGTGGCGACCCGCTAGAAGGCGCTGGAGAGGATGACCCATTACAAAGTCCTAACGCTTTGCTACATTGTTAATACTTCGAAAAGTACAATCACTGTTTGAAAAAAATAGGGCAGCTACGCACTAGTGGTGGGAAGACTCAAGAAACAGCGGAGCTGGTGGCCTGCTCATCCTCATTTCCCTCCTCACCCTTACAGCTTTTTCCCACCTCTTGCTATATCTTACCTGGACCTATAACCTGGACTACTATATCTACGCTATACCTATAACCTGAACATGTCTATGCTATTGTCTCGTCCTCACTGTCACATCACTCCTCCTCACCCTCACTCCCCTTTCCCTCCCCCTAGCTATACTATACTGGTAAGAGGCTTTTCTAGGCTTTATACCCTCCACTCAGTCTCTGGCTCCTCCACATTTGTATCACTCCTTACACTCACTTCCCTTTTCTACCACCTCGCTATTCCACTCTATGAACACCTTCTAGACCAGTGGTTCTCAGCCGTCGATCTGTCAGAGAACCCATGTAGATTGGTCGAAGTCATGGCGGGTCCCTTGATGTAAGGAACAAGAGGGAGGGGGGGGGGGCTGATGTACCAGGCTTAGTCTTTAACTGAGGCGTTGGGGCAATCGAGGCGATATTGTCCAGAATGTTGCTGAAATTTCTGGAGCAGGACCTGGAACTGAGAATAGGTCAAACTTTCCCTTCAAATTTTTTTTCGCTGGCGATGGCGTCGCTGAAGCCGTAAACGCCGAGACAGACGGTACGATTTTCCATGCGATGCGACGTCGAACACAGCGGTGGGGCAACCGGAATGGTGACCTTTCATAGCATCGGACAGCCACCATTCCCTCTCCCCCACCACCGCGTCGGCCAGCACATCGCATGGAAAATCGTACCGTCTGTCTCGCGCTTAAGACGGCTCCGCGGAATCCCCTTTGAGAACCACTGTTCTAGACTATAAGGCCGCAGGGCCCTCCACATTCGTAGTACTGATGGCATTAACCGCAGGCGGTGGCGGCGGGAGAATCCGGTTTCCCCCGTTCCCGGCTTTGCGCTTAAGTGGGTCGCGCAGGGGAACTACTCAAATGAGGATGGATACAACTTGACAGGTCGTGATTTGAAAATTTGCCGCATTTCTCTGATTAAAAAAAACAGAAATGGTGAAAGAAAGCTGCATTAATGATATGACAGTCATGTTTCAATAAAATCTCAGCATCTGACAAGAAAACGTTGTATTCAAAAGCGCCCTATATTTAATAGTGGAGGACAAGTAGAGTGCCAGCAGACCAGCCCGTGAACGTGTTATCAACTATTCATGTTACCAACTATTCATGTTCTTCACACAGTGACATCGCACAATACCAATTTTGGTGTATATCAAGCAAGCGAAACGGCCACGAGTGCGCCATGAGCATGGCATGTAAATGATGTCGGACACGTCATGCATGTCATGACTTTCATGCTAACACCTCTCATTTACGCTCGTCATACAGTGGCGTCGCGCAATACCAATTTTGGTATATATCAAACTAACGAAGCGGCGGCGAATGCATCATGAGCGTGCCATGTAAATCATGACATACATGACATGCACGTCATGGTTTCCATGTTACCAACTGTTATTCATGTTCTTCATACAGTCACATCGCCCAATACCAATTTTGGTGTATATCAATCTAGCGAAGGGGCCGTGAGTGCGCCATGAGCATGGCATGTAAATCATATCGTACATGGCATGCATATCATGATTTTCATGTTACCACGTGTCAGTTATGTTCGTCATACAGACATGTCTTGTCATACCAGTTTTCGCATATATACATTCATTTAAACGGCCGCGAGCATAATTTACCATGTCATGTAAATTATGCTTCACATGACATGCCTGTCATAATTTGCACGTTAGGAACTGTCATTATGTTCGTCATGAACTCTTGTCACGCCATACCAATTTTGGTATATATATAATTAACGGAACGGCCGCAAGAGCCCCCAGGCCTCGGAATGTAAATCATGCTGTTCATGACATGCATGTCATGATTTTCATGTTATGATCTGTCATTTATGTTCGTAATAGGGTCATGTTATGCCACACAAATTTTGGTATACATCCGATTAACGAAACGGCCAGGAGAGCACAAAGTCGTAGGCGGCTAAATAGATAGATACGCTCAAAGTCGCAGAAGTTCGCTAAGAAATGCTCCGCATTTAATTGCGCAGCTGATGGTGCCCGCCTCCTTTTAGTTGTCCCTAAGAATTTGAGAACACACCTACTTCATGCTATGCATGATGACGCATCTGCTGCGCATATGGATTTCACCAAAACGTACCACCGCATACTCTGTCGATTCTACTGGCCGACTATGCGACACAATACAGAAAAGTATATGGCCAGTTGTGATAGGTGGCAGCGATTCAAGTGACCAAATACTGCTCTGGTCGGTCTCTTTTACCCTGTGACACCACCCTCATCGCCTTTCGAAATGGTTGGAGTGGGTCTTCTCGGCCCATTTCCACGTTCATCAAACAACAACCGTTGGGTTATAGTCTGCGTCGACCATCTGACACGTTATGCGGAAACCAAAGCGATGCCAACGGCCAAGACTATCGATGTATCGAGCTTCCTCCTGTCTTCGGTTATACTGCGCCATGGACCACCTCGTATTATTTCGAGCGATCGCGGTCGCCAATTTGTGGCCGATGTAGTAGAAGAGCTTATTCGTCTGTGTGCTTGTCAGTTTCGCCACGCGATCCCGTACCACCTGCAAACAAACGGTCTCGTCGAGCGCACCAACAGAACATTGACCAACATGCTTTCAATGTACGTCGATTCCAGGCACAAAAATTAGGATGACATCTTACACTTTATCACCTACGCCTACAACACGGCAATGTGTGAAACCTCTGGCTACAGTCCCTTCTATTTGCTTTATGTTAGACAACCCCACAGCTTCCTTGACACCACTTTGCCTTTAAATGCTCGTGCGGACTCTTCTATTGCCCAGACTCTGCCGCGCAGAGCACGTCGCATAGCTCATCTCCGTAAGTTGACGTACCAGGACCGCTCCAAGTTCGCCTACGATTCATGACACAAGGACGTGTCGTACGAAAAGGGAAACAAAGTGTGGCTTTGGACACCACTTCGCAAGCGCGTCCTGTGCTAAAAGTTTCTGGCTCGTTACAACGGCCCTTCCGTCACATCGTCGCTTAAGTGATGTCACGTATTCGATCGCTCGTCTCGTATTTCACGGCTACCGTTCTAGGCAAACACAGCTTGCTGACGTTGCCCGCCTAAAGCGCTGTCATCCCCGTGACTCTTAGCGTGCGTAATCGATACTCGCCCAGGTTACTTCGTCTGGTAAAGGAGGAGTGTTACGCCGAAGCGACAACAGAGGCGAAGGAAGAGAAGAACGAAGTGCGTGTCTTGGAAGCAAGGGTGCGGCAGCCCTTCGCTCATTCCATCTATTCATTCGTAAATAAACACACCCCATCGTAACAATAAGATAGAATAGCGCAAGACTACCACGCATTTCCATGGGGGAATAGGCAAGCACAGCAAAATGACGACGTTGACCGCGTTGTCAACTCGCTGAAGGTTACCCGTGGCATGGCTCTTCTTCAATCATTTAGCAAAGCCGCTTGGTCTGTTTTAGATGTCTTTATACTACTGCCACCCACTGCACGTGAATATCACGAATACCAGCTTTATCATAATATGTATTGCCGTAGAAATACTCACTGCTGTTTATCTTTCCTCAACAGTACGAGATAGGCGATACAAAGACCAGCAAAAGGTCTTACGGGTCCGGACTCTACTACTCCTGCGGCGAAGCGTGGAACCTGCAAGAAAAAAAAATGTGGCCAGCTTGCACTAGCGGTGCAAGGCTAGACTAACAGCACAGCTTGTGGCCAACCAAGATTAATTAGCGAGATATTTATTAACAAGCTCATAGCAGTGTCCTAATTAGCGTGATATTAACTCAGAATGTCCTAATTAACAAGCTGTTGATTAGCAATGTCCTAATTAGCATGATCTGAATATGTAATGTAATTAACATGATCGTAATGATCAAGATCTTAAATATTATAGTCGTATTTAACAAGGTCGTAAACATGGTCCTAATTAGGATGGTCTTACTTATCTTGATCTTAACATG
Source organism: Rhipicephalus sanguineus (assembly GCF_013339695.2). Classification (NCBI taxonomy): domain Eukaryota; kingdom Metazoa; phylum Arthropoda; class Arachnida; order Ixodida; family Ixodidae; genus Rhipicephalus; species Rhipicephalus sanguineus. The sequence continues at coordinate 72,523,788 of NC_051184.2, read as the reverse complement.
ACTTGGCTCGATATTAGCATAGCTTCGCCTAATGGGCTTGACTAAGCATATTCTGCCATTGCCAGGTGATGTCACAGCTACGCACAGTTTTGCGCGCCACACAGCGCATTGAAAACCTGAAAAGCACCAATGTATAACAAAGTCACCAGTGGAGTTGCATTCTTCGGTGGTCATACAAACCCACAGAAACGCTCTCCTGTAAAAACGACGAGTTCTTGCGCGGAAGTGAAATTCGTAACCGCTCTAGAAATAACGAAGGAATCTGCGTTTGGTGATGTACGGGTGTGCAGTTAGAGTAGTTATGAGGAACAAACCAATACGGTGCTTCCGTGGCCGACAATAGCCCACTTTTCATTTTGTTGTTGCTCTATTCTCAGCGGTCGCACGTGTTGTGATGCGTTGTAATGTGTTGGCTTAAAAACTCACCTCAGCTAGCGGGGCGCAGTATACGAAATTTCGTCCCAGAAGGGTCGGGACAGTGAAAAAGGTTTAAGCGGAGAGGGCGGGAGGTTAACGAAATGTTACTTAAAGCTGCGATTTGAAAGACGCATTTTCCGTATTTCATATATGGATCATGTCTGAAGACGATTTTGAGTGCGGATTCGAGAAACTTATCGATATTGGTCTCCAGAATGACTCATATCTGGACGCCGATTGTGAAATATGCAGATTTTGTTCTCATGGTTGCGTTTCAACACATCGTGACGGCATGGGGTGCTTTAAGAAAAAAAAACGCTAGAGACTAGTCCAGTCTTTGTAGCTTACCCGAAAAAAAGCGTTATTAGTCGCAGTAGGCGATTAAATAATGCGGGCAAAGTAATAAATATTTTATTCCTTGTGAAACCGCGGGTCGCTAGCGAAACGTTCGCGGGACGCGTGTTTGAGACCCCTGCTATAGACGATTTTTACGTGAGACATATCCTAGGGCTGTCATAACCTAGGTCATGAAACGTCAGCACACAAACCTACTGTTTGCATGCGTATATTCAGATTTAAATTCTTTATTTCTGCCTCGTAGAGTTACAAACAGTGGAGGCGCAGAAAAAGCTGTCAGAAAAAGCTTTACAGAGCCGCGACCCCCTTTCGCTTAGGAACGGCTTCAAGCAAGGCTTAGAAAACAAGCCTTAGCCAGGCTAATCTCTAAGCAAGGCTTAGAAACAAACCGCATCGATGTTCGCTTAGTTCTTAAAGAAAACTGTAAGGTTAACATCCCATTATGGCGGCACAGAAACCAAACCCATCCCTAAAAAAAAGGCACCTTCGCACCAATGGTGCCAAGTCTGATAGAAGAGCGGAGCTGGGCGGCCTCCCTTGTGTCTTTAAATGCGAATGCATTTCTTAGTCGGGGGTTGTCCTGCGTCCTGGCTGGCGTGCGCACAGGTGTTCTCTCTCCGCGCGCGTCCTCATCGCCCTAGCAACAGCTGCGCGCCGCGCTAGAACCGGAGCAGGTGGTGAGCGGCGGAGGATAAGGGAGAGGAGGAGTGTACCCGTGAGGGCGCTCGCATCGCGGAGCTCGCTCGGCTGAGAGAGAGAGTCGGCGCTCCTCCTCTCCGCTCTCTGACCTATTTATATATATATATAATGCAGGGAGCGCGCGCTTTCGTGTCTTGATAGCGATGGAAGTCGGTGAAGTCGAATCTCTCGCGGCAACGATACACTAGGACGAAGGTAACACATGCAAACTCGAGGTATTACGCCTCTACTAGGCACACTCTCGTCTCTCTTCATTAATTAATCGCACACTCATCGGGTGCACCCACAATGCATTCGCATTTCCTCACAATCCCCTCGGGGAGGTGCGGCTTTGTTTGTTCTTCTCTTTCTTTATCTTTTTTTGTCTCTCTGTTTTTCAATGCGTTTTTTCGATCTGTTTTATCAATGTCCTTTTTCTTTCTTCTCTTTCTCGCTGTTGCAATCTATTTTCCCTTTCTCTCCCTCTATTTCATGCTTCCTCTTGCTTTCTAGCTTTTCTCTCTCTCTCTATCTCTCTCTCGTCATTTGTCTCTCTGTATTTCTCTCTTTCTGTCTTGCTCTCTCTTCTTTGTCACTCTTTCTGTGTCAGTTGCTTTCTATTTCTTTCTCTCTCTGTCTGTTTCTTTCTACGTCTCTCTACATGTATATCCCTCCTCCTCACCCACACTTCATTCCCCCCCCCATGCTTCTATACTATTCAGGCTTGTACTCCTTTGCCTCATGCTCTCCTTCTCTCTCTCTCTCTCTTCCTCTTTCTATTCCCCATTCCCTATCCCAGCGCACTAGCAAACACTTCATCTGGTTACCTCCCTGCCTTTCCTCTTCTCGCTTTCTCTCTCTCTCTCTCAAGGCTATGCTTTTATTATCTCTCTTTCTGTTTCTTTCTGCCTCTTTTTATGTCTCTCTCTTTTTCTTTCTTTCTTTCTCTATTTCTTTTCGTTGAGCTAACTGTTGCCTTCACCATTTTTAATAGGCCAGCGGTGAGTAGTATGATGTACTCAATTTCTGTGGCACATACCCTTTATGATGATGATAATTTTTTGGTTCGCCAGACAAGGAACGACTTGCTAAACAGCTTCGCTTTTAATAGTCTGTAGATCGAATGAGATATGCGATTTATTTCTTGTCAGAGAATTGCGTGTGGGTAAGGTCGGGACTTCTGAACACCTCTGTTGCACTGAGAATTTTTATCAGAGACTTTATCGCAGACGTTGGCACCAGACCTCTCGCATCAAAAATGCAAAATACTGGGAATCGCACCAGGCGGTCCGATGCCATATACATATATTCCATCTACCGCGAGCGAGTAGAGGACGACACAGGCACTATAAGACCAATGGTCAATCCATCGATTTTCTAAACAAGTGCAATTACACTAAAAACACTGGAAACACGTACATGACAAGTGCATTTTCCTATCTATAAGAGCGAATGAAGTAACAACAAATAGTAACGCTGGTCACCCATCTGCCGAAATAGGGGTAAGCCTTAACTAAAGGACATTTAGAAAACAATTGTTGTCCTTTACTGAAAACGTTTAGCATACCGATAGCTTCTACGAAAACTCTACGTGAGCTTAGAAATATTGTTGGAGGTGACCTTATTGGTAAGCGCTAAATAACACACGGCCAAGGGATGAACACACGAGGATGGGCGCTGACTGCCAACAAGCTTTTCTTTTGCGTGCACAAATATACAGCTCATGCAAACTGAGTTAGGTGGGTGGACAAAAAGAAAGTTACTTGCAATAGCACGTGGTTCTAGTGATAAAAAACAGATGCGCATATCATTAGGATTGTTGGAGGAAGCTGGATTCCTCGTCAGAAAGATGAGCGACGGGGCACTAACACGCAAAGAACGTGAGAAACAAGCATGGCAGTAATCTGGCGATTCATTGTGCTACATGCGGGAGCTCACCGCTACTCAATGAAACCAAGGTTGTGCGCAGGTACAAAGACAATCGCGCTCGGAAAATTTTCGAAGCTTTTACAATGATATGCATAAGCTCGAAGTTTGTTAGTGCCCCGTCACTCATCCTTTCTGCCAAGTGGTTCTGCTTCCTCCACAGCTTTATGATATACGCATCTGTTTCTTATCACAAGAACAACGTGCAAATGTAACTATCTGCTTTTTCACGTACTCCCTGTCCCCTCTCTTTTCCTAAGCTATATATATTGTGCACGCATAATAAAATATTTTTCGGCAGTCCGTGCCCGTCCTCGTGTGTGCGAGGTCTCCTTGTGCGAGGTCCTCGTTCTCTTGTGCGTATGCAAATTAGCGCTGTTTTTTAAATTGATTAAAATGTTATTTCCAATTAAAAAGACTGCTAAAATGAAACAGTCAAGTATGGCGGAAATTCACAAGTACTTACATACTTGTATATAAAAATATATGCACAATGTATATTATAAAGGGTGAGTCTTTTAGAACAGGCACGTTATACTGGGCTCTAGTATTGTTACAAATTTTCCAATTTTTATGCGGTTTCAGACAAAAAATTCAGGAAAAGCGAAACTTTATCGGCCTCCCCCGTTGTTTGATATGCAAAGGCAAAGAATAGATAAATAAATAACAAGAAATACCACGACATTCTGCGAAATTTTATACGAGAGGCCTCTGAGGTGACCAGACCTATCGTCCCAAGAATTGTTTTCTGATCAGGTTTTCTAAGTGGCCTGTCTATCGCGATAAACATGGACACTGGACGAATCAAAGACCAATTTGGCTAGGGAAACTGGAAACATTACTGCCGACACGTCGCGGAGTGTTGCAGCCGACATGGAGCGGCGAGTTCGGTTGTGCCTACTGCAGGACGGTAGTCGTTTTGAACACCAGGTGTAGCGTAAGCGATTACAAAACCTTTAAAACTGTATAACTGTTACAAACATTTACTAGTCACGTTTGGTATGCTGCGTGACAAACGCAGTTTTTAAGAAGGTTTTATAGGCGTAAGCCACCCTCTTTGTATAGCATTTCGCGGTTTCTGTTATTTCTTTTTTTCAGCGCAGCACATCATAAAACGGGATGGGCCATTACATTTTCATCCTTTCTGAGTGTTTTTCTTCAAATCGCATTAAAATGGCAAAATTTGTAACAACACTACAGCCCAATGAAATAGGCCAGTTCTATAAGAATCACCCTGTATACATAATATACAATGTTAGATAATGGAGGTTGAGATTAAAACAATGAGTATTGATGACGAACGACATGGCAAGGTGGTTTCATCGAGATGCTCATCTCGGGAGAACATGAATGATATGAAAGCTATGCATGACACCTTTTGCCATGCTGTTCATTCGCGGTCTACAGCGTACTTATAATAATATCTGGGGTTTAACGTCCCAAAACCACGATATGATTATGAGAGACGCCGTAGTGGAGGGCTCCGGAAATTTCGACCACCTGGGGTTCTTTAACGTGCACCTAAAGCTAAGTACACGGGCCTCAAACATTTTCGTGTGTGTGTACGCGTACTTCACATTTAAGATGAACACCTGGTTAGTATTCAACACCTCCTAGAAGCTGGAGTCTCGTACATAATTAGTAAAATGTTTACTATGCTTATCGACAGCATGATTACACGTCATATAACGCATATTTTGCTTGTGAAGCAGAATAAACGTTCTAGTTTTATCCGCTTGAATAATAATGAGGTGTTCACTTTAAATGGGATCGACCCTGTACGTGAAGAGCTGATAAGAGAAGGTCATTTTTTATTTCCAGGTTTCTTAGAATGAATTAGTAGTTGGTTAGTAGTGGGGAGCTAGTAGTAAGAATCTTGGTCATTTAGCTGTTAAACCCAACTAATTATCTTTTCAAATAACTATTTACTGCGCTTACCGCATGCAATTCACGGTTTGTAGCCGGCGAGTTGGATAGCGTATGCAGTCTGAACGACTTCAGGTTGACGAAGCCGGTGCACCACGTCCCGCGTGGACCACTCATTTTCAGGGACCACCGACACAAGGTGCTGTCCAGATGCATTCAATTACGCGTAGCTGTGAATAACTGTTCCGAGAAAAGCCAGTGCTTTAGCAGAACAGTGCAACAGCTGTACGTGCCCACTTAAGCGACACCAGTTTTCAGGCATTCATTCCCAAAGCGTGCTACAGAAAAGGTGGATGTTCTGCTTACTCCTGTACTTTGCCGCTGAAAACGACGGCATTTTGTTGTAATTGTAACCGTTGGATTAGTCCTCTTGTACGCATGTTTGATGGCACAATTTTCCGAATACGCTGCGTCCTCACATACTATGAAGATATACAGCAGGGCTGCGCGAAAAGACACGGATGAAGAGAGGTAGTACACAGGGTGGGCGCATCGTCCGTGGCTTTTGGTGCAGCCCTGCTATATATGTTTAAGAATGCACCAACTACTGCAAACAAGACCCACACTGCCCTCAGATTCTACTTCAGGTGGATGCACCTTGCATGGTGCCCGGCTGCAATAGGCCAGTTGCATGGTGTGTTCCAATGTCAATAATAAGAACTTGATTAGTGGTCATTTGTTAATTACAGATCAATTAGTGTCATTGTGACCGCAACGTTTCCCGCGCCTAGCGGTATGCTTTTGAAGATGTTTCCTTCTTCGGAAACGTAGATATAAATATTAACTAAGCCTTCTTAGAAATAGATAATATATTTCTCCGACCTAGAGTCACATCATCCGCATTATTATCGCCAATTTAAAAATATCTGAGATAATTATTGGAAGGTGGAAAGCACGGCCTGAGCCAGTGTACTCTCGCCTGCTACTCTGCACAGGGGAAAAGGGAAAGAGAAAAGAAGGAGTGGTGAAGGGTGATGATGGGATCAGCGTTTTCTGTAACTTCTTGGAAGGTAACTGTGAGAATAAAAAAGATTACTTTCAAGGGCTAGTTTTTTATTTGTTAGACACAATATTATTAAAACTAACAGACAATAATTGGCATTATTGTCTGTTAGTTATCGTTATTATCGTGTCTAACAAATAAAAACTAGCCCTTAAAAGTCATCTTTCTTCATTCATAGCGAGGGTCTCGTTCTGGCAGACTTGGTGCGTGCAGGTAGTATGCGAGGGATTATTGGCCAGCTGCCAGGTCGTAAAAAATCACGTGCTACGTGACGCCAAAAGGCAGAAAAAAGAGTGTTTCACACTCGCCGCCATGGCTGCGATCGGCGCTAACTCTCCTAGGTTTCAATGTACATATATACCCCATAAAGTGGACGGGGGCGATGACCGCCGCCGTAGCTCAGTAGTAGAGCATCGTACGCGTTATTCGAAGGTCGCAGGTTCGGTCCCTACCGGCGGCAAGTTATCTTTTCGTCCACTTTACTTTCTTCACATTTATATCTCAATTATTACAAATAACATGCTATTTCCTTGGCATCGTTTTGTGTTAGTTCTCATTAAAACTGTGAGAATAGTAACTCTGCAAAAATAAAACCTTAGAACACGTATGTGCCACAAAAGTTGGTCAGTCCCCACTACTCACCACAAGTACACTGAAATTAAGGAAGTTGTCCGCGGTCAAGTACTTATGTCAAACAGAAATCGAGAACCCCACTACTCACCACTAGTCCACTAAATATGAAGTTGTTCCTGAGAAAAAGTTTATGTGCCTACTTCCCACCACTGGGCCAATAAAAATGAAGGAGGCAACAAACGGGCGGCAAACGCTTGTGCGCCACACAAATTGTGCAAACCCCACTACTCACCATGGTTGCGCTTAGATGTCGTCAACCAGAGAATTCGACAAACAGACGCGCGTTGGTCAAACACGCGTGCTGCTGAAACAGAAAACTTGACAAAAGAATACGCTAAATAGAAAGTGACTTTTCGCGCCTTTCTGTTCCCTTCATGAAAATTATGTGCCTTGCTGCACATTTCACCAAACTTTTGTGTCGCCACCATGTCGTGTGCTACTCAGCTTGCCTGGTCGTCCACTTTCACATAGGAGAATCGCTTCATGAAGATTTCCTAACTATATGACTCCCAATGTACCAGTTTTTTCCTTAGCGAATAGTCGACGGTACAGCGATAGTAAACGAACTCCTAGTTTTGCCTGTCATACAAAAGCTGTGGGCGCCGAGGTGGGAGGTATTACATTTTCGCGAGCATTAACCACAGTAACAATGAGAAAAACACAACACACTATGCTGAAGTTGACGCGTTGGCGCATTGCCGGTAATAGAAAGCCTTATAACTCACGTTGTAGATTAAATGATAACCTTCGGCGTCCCAGAGTTGTCTGCGGAGTGCAAGCACTTCTGTTGACATAACCGGTAGGTCACTGTACATGTCCTGGAACATCTTGTCGTGCTTTGACTAAGCTGCGCAAAGCAAGATTAATTTATTACAGCTACTACTCGTTTTACACTTTAGTAGCAACGCTTCCACAGCCCCGAAAGAGACAGACGTAATATCAATGTGTCCGTAATGTGTTTTAGGTGTTCTCCTTTAAAGGTTAACTTAAGTAATACTATAAGGACTGCACCCATTAGCTTCATATACCCTAACTTAGCTTGTTTGATTATATCGCTATGCATGCATTCCCCAATCATTTTTTAAAGAAAATCCTAAAGCGTCCATGATACAACACTAAGAGAACGAGGAGTGCCACTCGCACCGGTTCTTGGGAGAAGTTGGGTAAACTTGGGCAGACTTTGGTAACAGGAGATCGGCGGCGTCACTCGTTCGACGCCAGCACGCCAGCAGGTGCGCCACCACTGCGTGGCAGCGGCAACGAGGCAGGTGAAGCCGCTGATGCTACCCGTGATCACATACGCTCCATTGATCTCGACGGTCGCGACACCTGGTGCGCAGGAGTGCTAGAGGGGAGACGAGACGCGAAGATTAAGGGTGCTCCCACTGATGC
>NC_051184.2:72491524-72515356 GCF_013339695.2 Rhipicephalus sanguineus | reverse complement strand
AAAAATGCTCACGATCCCGTGCACAGGAGTGTTTACAGAATTACACTGTTTCATGTGGAGGGCAAATTGTTAGGCAGGTGGCAGATGCCTGCACGGGCGTCTGTTCAAGGCGTCGCAATGAAGTAATGGAATACTGCCATAGAGGACAACGTGCTGGCCAGTAAGAAAATGTGAGCGAAGCCGAACCAGTGTCATCCTCGTTTCAATGTGACATTGTTCCGTTACGCCATTGTAACAAAATAACTAAGAAATGGTAGCGGCGTCTGAGGTAGCTAGGGCAGGAAATTAATGTGTCAGCACGCAGTCTATTATTGTTATCTAAGAACATAGCTGATTGCTTGGTTTGACGACACGCGTCCATTCACCTTTTTTTCTTTCTGGAATTGTTTCCCTCTGGTGGTGTTTCAGATGTGTGTTTATCAAAGCTCACAATCTGCAATAAAGCAGTGGTTGAAAGTAAGCACTTGTCCTGTTCTTATCTTGCCTCGTGCTGATGTAGTGAGCTTGGCTCTCTGAAGTACGATGAGCTACGAACATGCCCAAACGTCCCCTCACTCCTGACACCCTACGCTGGCTCTCGGCACTGAAAAATTGTCTGGGCGCCTTGATCATTCATTTTCGTCTGCTAAAATATGACTTTAGTAGTATTAAATACAAGTCTGCTAAAAAACCACCGCGACACCGACGTGTTTTCCAACGCCCGCTTCTACAGAACCATATAATGGTCCAACCTCTACCGTACGCGAGGAGCTCTCGGGACGTTCCTTGTCCATACGTTTCGCCCTTAGCTGTTCTCGGCTAGATTCTTCAAAACAATATTGCTCATTTTATCCGAGAAACACACTGACTGCCGGCGCATCAGAGACAGCCTTGCAGAGCTTCGCGCCGACCTAACGCTCGTCCTTTGTCGACAGCTGACGCGGTTCAATCGCCCAACTGCGTCCTTTATCGTCATATACCCACCTGACAGTCAGCGCTGTGTGCCGCTCTGCCTCGCTCGCTTTGCGCTCGTCCTCAAGGCATATCACGACAACATGACTGCGGCACACCTGGGTATCCAGAAAACAAACACTGCATCAGATGTCGCTACTAGCAGCCGGGCTTGTCTGCTAGTATAGATAGATAGATAGATAGATGATAGATAGATAGATAGATAGATAGATAGATAGATAGATAGATAGATAGATAGATAGATAGATAGATAGATAGATAGATAGATAAACTTCTACCACACGACAAGGGGATCTCGTAGACCACACCCTTCGACAGCTTACATACTTGTCGTGTGGTAGAAGTTACGTGGGCCAGACCGAACAATGCCTGAATGACAGGCTAAGACAGCATAATAACAACGTCAGAAATGGCAGAGAGGGCCACCTCGCGATACAATGCCGAGATTGCCATTGCGTTCCTGACTTTAGCGCCTGCGCGGTAGTCGGCCGAAGCCCCGATAAATCAGTACGACTAATTATTGAGGCTAAGAAAATAATCGAATCATAGGGTGATCTATGTGTCAGCGTTGCCTCCATTTCATTATCGCCAAAAGAGTTACGCTACTTGAATGCGACTGCGCATTGAGGCACGATGACGGCGCGCGTAGTGTATAAATATGTTCTGTGCTCTTGGAAATAAATCTTTGTTGGAAGTGGCGCTCCGTGTGTGTGTTCCTTATCTTCGTCCGAGTCTTATTCGCGCCTTAAACTTCACAATATGTTAACCAACAAGCCAGTCTGCCATTCTTACATTAAAATACAAAAGTGGAGGACGTCTCACCAAGTTGACTTGCGTCAAAGCGCAAGTCTCGGTAAAATGGATGGTTCGTTGCTCAAGAACAGCCAAGTACTATTCGTTCTTTACTGCAGGCTACCTCGAACAGTATACAATTACAAACAAGAACCTTACGCCCCACCGAAATAAACGCCATCAATAAACGCCACTTTTTCGAAGCATTATGTGTGCATAATCAACATGCACTCATTTAACAATTGTACTGTTGCTGTCGCTCAGAATTACCGAAGGGTACTTTGTATGTTTAAATAACAAACAATCAGTTGGGGTTTTCCCATTATCTGGTTTTAAAATCGTCACTGTTACGCAGCAACCAAAGTGAGTGATATGTACACCTAATAAATTGCTTCAATTTTTTTCAGCTGTACACCCGTAATTACTTTTTACTGGGAAGATAACGTCTTTGCCAATACTCAACAGCTTCCGGCGTTCTCGACGATTACCTGGTCATGAAATATCAGAAACACACCGGTGAGATGACAGAAAAATCCAACATTAAAGTTGAGGATGGAACCTATTTTCTATTGCCCTACGTGTTAAGGATAGGCAACATTTATCGGTAAGTTCTCTAATTCCAGAAAAAAGGTCCATGAGAGCGCGGCGTTCTTTTTTCCTATTCATGAACGCCGCCTGACATACCTTAACGAAAACGATACAGGAGGAAGTAACTCATTTTGAACACATGATGCTTTGCACTGCCAACGTATATACTTGGCCCTGCCAGTAATATACGCAATGAACCATCGCGTGCGTCATCAACGAATTATGGGCGCGAGTGAAAACGTAGACGGAAGCGAAAGTGGCGAAGAGGGACCCTGACAAGTCAGTATATTTGACCCGCCGGTCAGACAAACGAGAAACAAAAATTTACTAATTAAATCAACCTGTGTACTATCTATCGCTAGCTACAGGAAACCTACCGTGTCCGACGCTTGGCGGCGCTGGCGTCAGTCGAAGCGGCTCGAGGGAAAGCGGCGCAGCGTTCGAGTTAAGCGTGCTGACGGCTGTACGTATACACTTACACAGTAATGCTGAATTGCTGCTACGGCGATCACTTGTCAGTTTTTTTTTTGAGTGACGGCGCCAAACTAGTGCTTTGAAGGCGCGCACTTGAGGATTCTAAAGTTGGCGCAACTGAGCATCTACTCGGACAGCTCGTTTAGTGCTGCGTCAGACAGAGCGCTTCCACAGGTATTGTCACTAATTATTTATTTATTTATGAGCACCTTACAGTGCCCTCGTGGGGCATTGTGTAAGGGGGGCAATACAGCATGTAGAAAATAGAGATAAATATACATAGGTGAATACTGACTATCGCAGAAGATGCAAATGAACACACGAACACAGAAACGCTAAATATACTAAAAAAACAAAGTGTAGTATGTCAAGGCGCTACAGAAAAGGTAATGTAAAAGTAGCTATTTAAACACCAACAGTTTAACAAGAAATGAAAACTGCCGAACGAGTTTTTCGCCAATAACTGAACACACAGGATAAAATAAAAGCAGGTGAAAAAAAAGAAGAAAAAAAAAACACATATCGGTAACAGTATTGTAGGCACGGGTGCATGTGAAAACGCCATACATCAAATTTCGGTGCATAAATATTTTTTGCGGTTGCTTAAGAATTTTGCGTGAGCTAGCTCTGATTCGAGATCATCTGGTGGGTCACTCCACGAACGAATCGCTCGTAGAAGAGCCGAAAGGTTGAAAGCGTCAGTTTCACCGTATATGCGCGGCGAAAAGAACAGGCGAAAATAACTGGCGAATAACTGGCGATGTGCTCGTCCTGCCTCCTTCTAGACTGTTATCGCGTCCTCAGCGCAGTTTAATATCTCAGAAGAAAGTACACTGACGTTTTTCAGTCGATTTTCAGTGGATATTGTGTTTTGGAGGCGCTAACTGCAGGCTACTCCAGACTCGTCAAAGGTTGCAGAGTAATCCAAACGACCTCCGCCGGTTGCATTGCACATTGTTCAAGAAGTACCAAAGAGCGGCTGCTTCGACGGCGGCTATGACCTTGTCTTTCGCCGGCGCTAACTGCAGCGCTGCAGTGCTGCATTTCTGCAGCGCTGCATTCCTGCGCTGAATTATCGATTTGCAGAAGTGACGCGAAAAAACTCACACCGTCTCCGCTAAAGGGGACCATGAGGCGATGCGAAGCAGCGTTTCGGCATGTCGAGCCCGCGTTTCAGAGGGGGAGTGGAGCAACACCCTATAGACTTTAAGGCCTGAAGGCTGCCACCGTGACGTCACGAAGCGGCGGCGGCGGTTGCTCGCCACACAGCGAAGGCTTGCGTAGGGACGTCTGCTGTGCGCTTGTCTTGGCCTTTTCTTTCGTCAGTGTTCCTGTTTGGTGCTTAGGAATTCCCTCCTCAGGAGTAAAGGAATTGCGTGCAAATATTTACGGTCAAATGAGCCTCACAAATTTTGACATATTTCTTTCTTTTGTGAATAAGTAAAAGACGTGTGTTTGCTCTGAGGAGTATCAAGCACTTAAACCGAGTTTTGCTGAGCTTATGCCCTGTATTTCACCTCGGTAGTAAACAGAAATAGATATAAAATGTCCAGGAACTTCGCATAATTTTGTTCATCGGTTCTTGGTTATACAGCCGGCTGGTAGCACAAACTTGCGACTGATTGATACATCGGCCACAAAAGAGCCCGAACACGTAGTCACACCTCGAAGAAAATTATCTTCGCGTAATGCATTCAGGGAAGTTCGAATAAAAAAAAAAGATTCATAGGAACAAGCTACCCTTCGACCTTAAGTAAAACTGCAAGGTTAACTGTTCGTGCGAAAATACGTAGGCTCCATACATTTGCCTTCTCGAGTTGCACTTGCCAGTGATAGGGAAACTTATGGGCAGGTAATAAATGAAACAGAGGAAATCTTACACCAGGTCGCAAGCGTGCTTTATAAGCGAGAACGGGAGACTAATGGTATTTTGTCTGAACAACTTTATTTACAGCGGGGCCAAAGGCACTTCGAGAGCTATTTCTAGCTGAGCGTTTCCAGCTTTCCCTTCTTTGATTTCGATTCAGCTTCTAAAACCATTTCTTGCGGCTAAAGGCTTGTATGAGAGGATTCGTGCTGCACTGCAACTCTTGCTTCAGAACCAGCTGTCAAGCATGTCCATCGTCGCAGGTATTAAAATATGACGACTCGTCGTTGGTTAGGAGCTCCACGGTGAGGTCTGTAACCACTTGGTGCTGTTTCGAGAACTTTAAGCACTTCTTGTTTTGACGATTGCTCCAGGGACTGCATGATTATATGCGACAGCATTTACGACAAACAGCGCTAAAAGCAGGATACTTCCACGGTCCATTGCTCCGACGAGGTCAGTGCTTCTCTGTAACACAAACTGAAATTTCTTTATTCACTGTCGTTGCTTCTCTACATTTCTCACTCTTGAGTTTCTTCAAGGCGGCGTAGACAGCATACCCTGCCATATACAGCAATACCGGATAATGTCCGTCATGTTTTACAGCGTTTCCTCGGTGACAACTACGTTGCAGCAAGGCCGTGAACAGTTTGCTTCCCTCTGAAGGTCATGCCATTCCTCATTCTCGTCACTGGCGTTTCTAGAAGTGGCGACCGTCGTACTTCTAATCACGCTTGGAAGTATATGTAGAATATTCTGCAGGAAAACTCACCCTGAGGTTCTGTGAAGGAGAGAAGTTGTCACACGAAATCGCGCGCAGCCATTTTTAGCGCAGCTCCGCATCTTGGAAAATCGAAAAAACGCACACCTTGCACTTCAAGTCGTAATTGCTACTGCACTGAAGGACACAGCACTTGTTCGGTTTGACGAATTCAATGCCCCACACACCCTTCAGCACGCACGACGTTCTCACAATTTAGAAAAAAACGGCACACTGCACTGACAGAACCGACGTACCACGTGTGGCAGCAAGAAACATACTGACGTGCCGGTGTGCCGCCGCACTACTCGCCCTCCGTCATTAAATATAGCGCGCTTTTGAGTTGAAAGTTATCTCGCTGGGTGCTGATATTTCATTTAAAGATAACTTTCTAACATCTCTCTTCTATCATCTTTTATCCCCCTTACCCCTTCCCCCAGCACAGGGTAGCCAGCCGGTCTAAGAACTGGCTAACCTCCCTGTCTTTCCGCTTGTTTCTTCCTCCTCCTCCTCCTCCTTCCGCCGATTGTATTTGTTTATTCAGAAAAATGGCGCGACTTTCTTAATGACGACCAGTGACACGTGTTTCGAGTTGTATCCATCCGCGTTTGAGCGGGCCACCGGGAACGGGGGAAACCGGATTCCCGCTGCCGTCGCCGCCTCCACTTGGTGACGTCAGCACTTCGAATGCGGAGAGCGCTTCGGCCTTAGAGTCTAGTGGAGATGGGGGAGGGGAAGTGGAGAGGGGAAATGAAGAGGGGAGAGGTGAAAATGGGAAAAGGGTGGCGAGGGGGAGAGGGGGAGAGGTGTGTGGAAAGGAGGTGGAGAGGACTTGCGCATGCGCAGTAAGGGTGGTCACGCTGCACAGAGTTTGAGATCCGCCATAAGATGCTTCGCAACTAAAAATGCCATTCACGAAGAGAAACCATGAACAGGGTGAATATATATATATATATATATATATATATATATATATATATATATATATATATATATATATATATATATATATATACTTGTAACACGTTCCCCGTGCTTTCCGCCAAAGCACCTTGCCTAAAAAAGTAGCCTGGTAACGACGAGGCTTCTTTGGTTGGAAAATAACTTGAAAGGAAGCCACAACATTAATTACAACTTAATTAGAACATTAATTAGAAATGGAAGCCAACTTTTACGACTTTTTAGTGGCACATTAAACAAGGAGACTCTTTCTGTATTTGAAAAATCTGACACATGTCTGTGGCATTTAGGTAAGTTTTTGCCGTGTTTGTATAAAAGGGCAGGCATCATTAAATTTTACGAACATTTTGTTCGTAGATTCTAAGGAAATTTCTTTCAGTGTAGGCTAGGGAAGGATATACCTACCACGTGTACTATTAATTGCGAATTATCAAGGGTCTCATTAGATCGCAGAATAAGTATAGCTTCACTACAAATATAGCTAGAAAGACTCGGCTTGGCGTGTATGTACACGTACACAGCACTGTTAGGGGGGACATCGGACAGCATGGTGGTCACTAGGCACCACCGCTTGCTGGCTGCTGCAGTGAGCTTCGCACAGTCACCGTTCGCACTATTAGTGGTGTTCTTTCGTAGCCCTCTCAATATCTGCTGCTGCTCTTAATATCGTCGCGAGGTGAACCGTCCACTCGACGAAAGATCTTTATGTCTGATAGAGAAAAACTGAATCCGCTTCCTCCTCGGGGCGCTCTGTTTGTGCAACATCGTGTGTTCTCAGCGTCAAATAAGATTTTAAGGTTGTGTACGAGCTGCCCGACTGGGAAGCAGAAGCAAGTTTGCTCTATGACACATAAAAATGCTCACGTCCCGTGCACAGGAGGTGTTTACAGAATTACACTTTCATGTGGAAGGCAATGTAGGCCAGGCTGGCAGATGCCTGCACGGGCGTCTGTTCAAGCGTCGCAATGAAGTCATGAATACTGCCATAGATGGACAACGTGCTGGCCAGTGTAAGAAATGTGACGCGAAGCCACAGTGTCATCCTCGTTTCAATGTGACAATTGTTCCGTTACGCCATTGTAACAACATAACTAAAGAAATGGTAGCGGCGTCTGAGGTAGCTAGGGCAGGAAATTAATGTGTCAGCACGCAGTCTATTCTTTTATCTAAGAAATAGCTTGATTGCTTGGTTTGACGACACGCGTCCATTCACCTTTTTTTCTTTCTGTGAATTGTTTCCTCTTGGTGTTTCAGATGTGTGTTTATCAAAGCTCACAATCTGCAATAAAGCAGTGGTTGAAAGTAAGCACTTGTCCTGTTCTTATCTTGCCTCGTGCTGATGTAGTGAGCTTGGCTCTTGAAGTACGATGAGCTACGAACATGCCCAAACGTCCTCACTCCTGACACCCTACGCTGGCTCTCGGCACTGAAAAATTTGTCTGGGCGCCTTGATCATTTCATTCTTCGTCTGCTAAAATATGACTTTAGTATTAAATACAAGTCTGCTAAAAACCACCGCGACACCGACGTGTTTTCCAACCGCCCGCTTCCTACAGAACCATATAATGGTCCAACCTCTACCGTACGCGAGGAGCTCTCGGACGTTCCTTGTCCATACGTTTCGCCCTTAGCTGTTCTCGGCTAGATTTCTTCAAAACAATATTGCTCATTTTTATCCGAGAAACACACTGACTGCCGGCGCATCAGAGACAGCCTTTGCAGAGCTTCGCGCCGACCTAACGCTCGTCTTTGTCGACAGCTGACGCGGTTCAATCGCCCCAACTGCGTCCTTTATCGTCATATACACCACCCTGACAGTCAGCGCTGTGTGCCCGCTCTGCCTCGCTCGCTTTGCGCTCGTCCTCAAGGCATATCACGACAACATGACTGCGGCACACCTGGGTATCCAGAAAACAAACACTGCATCAGATGTCGCTACTAGCAGCCGGGCTTGTCTGCTAGTATAGATAGATAGATAGATAGATAGATAGATAGATAGATAGATAGATAGATAGATAGATAGATAGATAGATAGATAGATAGATAGATAGATAGATAGATAGATAGATAGATAGATAGATAACTTCTACCACACGACAAGGGGATCTCGTAGACCACACCCTTCTGACAGCTTACATACTTGTCGTGTGGTAGAAGTTACGTGGGCCAGACCGAACAATGCCTGAATGACAGGCTAAGACAGCATAATAACAACGTCAGAAATGGCAGAGAGGGCCACCTCGCGATACACTGCCGAGATTGCCATTGCGTTCCTGACTTTAGCGCCTGCGCGGTAGTCGGCCGAAGCCCCGATAAATCAGTACGACTAATTATTGAGGCTAAGAAAATAATCGAATCAGGTGATCTATGTGTCAGCGTTGCCTCCATTTCATTATCGCCAAAAGAGTTACGCTACTTGAATGCGACTGCGCATTGAGGCACGATGACGGCGCGCGTAGTGTATAAATATGTTCTGTGCTCTTGGAAATAAATCTTTGTTGGAAGTGGCGCTCCGTGTGTGTGTTCCTTATCTTCGTCCGAGTCTTATTCGCGCCTTAAACTTCAAATATGTTAAACCAACAAGCCAGTCTGCCATTCTTACATTAAAATACAAAAGTGGAGGACGTCTCACCAAGTTGACTTGCGTCAAAGCGCAAGTCTCGGTAAAATGGACTGGTTCGTTGCTCAAGAACAGCCACGTACTATTCGTTCTTTACTGCAGGCTACCTCGAACAGTATACATATTACAACAAGAACCTTACGCCCCACCGAAATAAACGCCATCAATAAACGCCACTTTTTCGAAGCATTATGTGTGCATAATCAACATGCACTCATTTAACAATTGTACTGTTGCTGTCGCTCAGAATTACCGAAGGGTACTTTGTATGTTTAAATAACAAACAATCAGTTGGGTTTTTCCCATTATCTGGTTTTAAAATCGTCACTGTTACGCAGCAACCAAAGTTGAGTGATATGTACACCTAATAAATTGCTTCAATTTTTTTCAGCTGTACACCCGTAATTACTTTTTACTGGGAAGATAACGTCTTTGCCAAATACTCAACAGCAGTCGGCGTTCTCGACGATTACCTGGTCATGAAATATCAGAAACACACCGGTGAGATGACAGAAAAATCCAACATTAAAGTTGAGGATGGAACCTATTTTTCTATTGCCCTACGTGTTAAGGATAGGCAACATTTATCGGTAAGTTCTCTAATTCCAGAAAAAAGGTCCATGAGAGCGCGGCGTTCTTTTTTCCTTATTCATGAACGCCGCCTGACATACCTTAACGAAAACGATACAGGAGGAAGTAACTCATTTTGAACACATGATGCTTTTGCACTGCCAACGTATATACTTGGCCCTGCCAGTAATATACGCAATGAACCATCGCGTGCGTCATCAACGAATTTATGGGCGCGAGTGAAAACGTAGACGGAAGCGAAACGTGGCGAAGAGGGACCTGACAAGTCAGTATATTTGACCCGCCGGTCAGACAAACGAGAAACAAAAATTTACTAATTAAATCAACCTGTGTACTATCTATCGCTAGCTACAGGAAACCTACCGTGTCCGACGCTTGGCGGCGCTGGCGTCAGTCGAAGCGGCTCGAGGGAAAGCGGCGCAGCGTTCGAGTTAAGCGTGCTGACGGCTGTACGTATACACTTACACAGTAATGCTGAATTGCTGCTACGGCGATCACTTGTCAGTTTTTTTTTTGAGTGACGGCGCCAAACTAGTGCTTTGAAGGCGCGCACTTGAGGATTCTAAAGTTGGCGCAACTGAGCATCTACTCGGACAGCTCGTTTAGTGCTGCGTCAGACAGAGCGCTTCCACAGGTATTGTCACTAATTATTTATTTATTTATGAGCACCTTACAGTGCCCTCGTGGGGCATTGTGTAAGGGGGGCAATACAGCATGTAGAAAATAGAGATAAATATACATAGGTGAAATACTGACTATCGCAGAAGATGCAAATGAACACACGAACACAGAAACGCTAAATATACTAAAAAAACAAAGTGTAGTATGTCAAGGCGCTACAGAAAAGGTAATGTAAAAGTAGCTATTTAAACACCAACAGTTTAACAAGAAATGAAAACTGCCGAACGAGTTTTTCGCCAATAACTGAACACACAGGATAAAATAAAAGCAGGTGAAAAAAAAGAAGAAAAAAAAAACACATATCGGTAACAGTATTGTAGGCACGGGTGCATGTGAAAACGCCATACATCAAATTTCGGTGCATAAATATTTTTTGCGGTTGCTTAAGAATTTTGCGTGAGCTAGCTCTGATTCGAGATCATCTGGTGGGTCACTCCACGAACGAATCGCTCGTAGAAGAGCCGAAAGGTTGAAAGCGTCAGTTTCACCGTATATGCGCGGCGAAAAGAACAGGCGAAAATAACTGGCGAATAACTGGCGATGTGCTCGTCCTGCCTCCTTCTAGACTGTTATCGCGTCCTCAGCGCAGTTTAATATCTCAGAAGAAAGTACACTGACGTTTTTCAGTCGATTTTCAGTGGATATTGTGTTTTGGAGGCGCTAACTGCAGGCTACTCCAGACTCGTCAAAGGTTGCAGAGTAATCCAAACGACCTCCGCCGGTTGCATTGCACATTGTTCAAGAAGTACCAAAGAGCGGCTGCTTCGACGGCGGCTATGACCTTGTCTTTCGCCGGCGCTAACTGCAGCGCTGCAGTGCTGCATTTCTGCAGCGCTGCATTCCTGCGCTGAATTATCGATTTGCAGAAGTGACGCGAAAAAACTCACACCGTCTCCCGCTAAAGGGGACCATGAGGCGATGCGAAGCAGCGTTTCGGCATGTCGAGCCCGCGTTTCAGAGGGGGAGTGGAGCAACACCCTATAGACTTTAAGGCCTGAAGGCTGCCACCGTGACGTCACGAAGCGGCGGCGGCGGTTGCTCGCCACACAGCGAAGGCTTGCGTAGGGACGTCTGCTGTGCGCTTGTCTTGGCCTTTTCTTTCGTCAGTGTTCCTGTTTGGTGCTTAGGAATTCCCTCCTCAGGAGTAAAGGAATTGCGTGCAAATATTTACGGTCAAATGAGCCTCACAAATTTTGACATATTTCTTTCTTTTGTGAATAAGTAAAAGACGTGTGTTTGCTCTGAGGAGTATCAAGCACTTAAACCGAGTTTTGCTGAGCTTATGCCCTGTATTTCACCTCGGTAGTAAACAGAAATAGATATATAAAATGTCCAGGAACTTCGCATAATTTTGTTCATCGGTTCTTGGTTATACAGCCGGCTGGTAGCACAAACTTGCGACTGATTGATACATCGGCCACAAAAGAGCCCGAACACGTAGTCACACCTCGAAGAAAATTATCTTCGCGTAATGCATTCAGGGAAGTTCGAATAAAAAAAAAGATTCATAGGAACAAGCTACCCTTCGACCTTAAGTAAAACTGCAAGGTTAACTGTTCGTGCGAAAATACGTAGGCTCCATACATTTGCCTTCTCGAGTTGCACTTGCCAGTGATAGGGAAACTTATGGGCAGGTAATAAATGAAACAGAGGAAATCTTACACCAGGTCGCAAGCGTGCTTTATAAGCGAGAACGGGAGACTAATGGTATTTTGTCTGAACAACTTTATTTACAGCGGGGCCAAAGGCACTTCGAGAGCTATTTCTAGCTGAGCGTTTCCAGCTTTCCCTTCTTTGATTTCGATTCAGCTTCTAAAACCATTTCTTGCGGCTAAAGGCTTGTATGAGAGGATTCGTGCTGCACTGCAACTCTTGCTTCAGAACCAGCTGTCAAGCATGTCCATCGTCGCAGGTATTAAAATATGACGACTCGTCGTTGGTTAGGAGCTCCACGGTGAGGTCTGTAACCACTTGGTGCTGTTTCGAGAACTTTAAAGCACTTCTTGTTTTGACGATTGCTCCAGGACTGCATGATTATATGCGACAGCATTTACGACAAACAGCGCTAAAAGCAGGATACTTCCACGGTCCATTGCTCCGACGAGGTCAGTGCTTCTCTGTAACACAAACTGAAATTTCTTTATTCACTGTCGTTGCTTCTCTACATTTCTCACTCTTGAGTTTCTTCAAGGCGGCGTAGACAGCATACCCTGCCATATACAGCAATACCGGGATAATGTCCGTCATGTTTTACAGCGTTTCCTCGGTGACAACTACGTTGCAGCAAGGCCGTGAACAGTTTGCTTCCCTCTGAAGGTCATGCCATTCCTCATTCTCGTCACTGGCGTTTCTAGAAGTGGCGACCGTCGTACTTCTAATCACGCTTGGAAGTATATGTAGAATATTCTGCAGGAAAACTCACCCTGAGGTTCTGTGAAGGAGAGAAGTTGTCACACGAAATCGCGCGCAGCCATTTTTAGCGCAGCTCCGCATCTTGGAAAATCGAAAAACGCACACCTTGCACTTCAAGTCGTAATTGCTACTGCACTGAAGGACACAGCACTTGTTCGGTTTGACGAATTCAATGCCCCACACACCCTTCAGCACGCACGACGTTCTCACAATTTAGAAAAAAACGGCACACTGCACTGACAGAACCGACGTACCACGTGTGGCAGCAAGAAACATACTGACGTGCCGGTGTGCCGCCGCACTACTCGCCCTCCGTCATTAAATATAGCGCGCTTTTGAGTTGAAAGTTATCTCGCTGGGTGCTGATATTTCATTTAAAGATAACTTTCTAACATCTCTCTTCTATCATCTTTTATCCCCCTTACCCCTTCCCCCAGCACAGGGTAGCCAGCCGGTCTAAGAACTGGCTAACCTCCCTGTCTTTCCGCTTGTTTCTTCCTCCTCCTCCTCCTCCTTCCGCCGATTGTATTTGTTTATTCAGAAAAATGGCGCGACTTTCTTAATGACGACCAGTGACACGTGTTTCGAGTTGTATCCATCCGCGTTTGAGCGGGCCACCGGGAACGGGGGAAACCGGATTCCCGCTGCCGTCGCCGCCTCCACTTGGTGACGTCAGCACTTCGAATGCGGAGAGCGCTTCGGCCTTAGAGTCTAGTGGAGATGGGGGAGGGGAAGTGGAGAGGGGAAATGAAGAGGGGAGAGGTGAAAATGGGAAAAGGGTGGCGAGGGGGAGAGGGGGAGAGGTGTGTGGAAAGGAGGTGGAGAGGACTTGCGCATGCGCAGTAAGGGTGGTCTCGCCGCACACCTCCACCACCACCGGTTTAAACTCCGCCATAAGATGCTTGCTTCTGGAATTGCATAATCTGAAATTGAAATTTGAACTTGCATAAAAGAATGCTTAGACAGAGCAGCGGCTGCGACGACGCGGCGACCGCATGGTGTGCGAGTGAAACGAGCTTTATGGTGTCGAACGTTTTCTTGAATCCCAAGTAATGCTTCAACCGTAACAGTCGAGAGATTTTTCTTCTTTCCAATACACTAGACATATATTACGTCATGCAGTGTGGCTTAGCAAGCGAAGTCTGTGTGAAAAAAATGTTACTAGGCAAGTTTACTCTTGTCATCAGCCTAAACCGCATGAAGGCTCGTTCACACATACACATGGCGCCGTTCGCGTGACTATCTGCGACGGTCGACTAAAGAACTGCGGGCAATTTCCACTAAGTCGCGCAAAACTTCGCACGGCGATGCACGGGCCTGTCGCCGCTCTTACTCCCTGTCGACCGACACGTCTAGCCTCGAGATGCACCGCTTTCTTCTCGGGAGTACGCAGCCAGGCTCTGCACTATAGAGCGGAGGTCGCGCGTGATGTCTCCGTCAGTGGGCGTGGCTTAGCTACTGCGCATGCGCGGCTTTGCAGGTGGTGCGGCATCTGGTCGCTAGGCGATGCGATGCTTTCTTTCTCTTTCTTTCTATCTTTTTCTCTATCTCTACTTCCTTCTCGCTCTTTCGTTGATGATCTCACTGTCTTTTTTTTAACGCGGAAGTGTTGTATGCCGTAGTCCACCAAGACTTATGTTACGTATTTCCGTCACGGAAATGACGTCGAAAAAAATGCACACAATCAGACAGCAAATAAGAAAAGCCCCTCAACGGGAGTGGAACCCACGGCCTCTCGGTCCGCGACAACAGATGCCGGGCACGATATCCACTGCGCAACGGTCACACCCCCTGGAGGCTTTACAAACGCGCCTTTTATATATAACACTTTCCTCTCACAGTGCTCTTGGACGGCGGGGTGGTGTTGACCTCTGGGAGTGGTCAAGTGAAGTAATGCATCATGACCGTGGCTTCGCGATGAGCTCCTGCAACGTGTCGTTGCTAGCGTCCGTCCCATTCGGCGCGTTTCCGATAGGAGAAGTGCAATTTTGTTAGCCTTAACACACTTCGAGGTAGCGACCTTAGCCCAAACGTCGGCCTCGCTCATGGCATCTATCCAGGCCCGTAGCCAGGGGGGAGGGGCCCTAGCCCCCCCCCCCCCCCCCCCCCCCCCCGAAATTTTGGTGAAGTAGATGTTTTTACAGAATAGCCATGTGTCTCGCATTTTTCCTGGCTGTCCACTTGGAAATTTTTATGCGCTCTAACGTGCGCCGGCAACACGCGTCACGCGACGGAACACGAAGTTCTCACGAATGCCACGCACAAAGCAATGTTGCGGTGACTAGCGGTGACTAGCGGTGGCTGCGAGAGGCTTTAATTTCTTTAGGGGAACTTCTGCGAGAAGCGCGAGAACATTTACGAGTAAATTCTCCAACAAGAGGAAGTATTGCAAGCAGCACGTAGCCAGCTGAAGTACCACTTCAAAAGGCCGACACAATAAAGAAACAATGCATTTGTCTGGAAGACACCGCAATTTAGAAAACCAACTTCGATGGCTCCCTATCGAGGGTACGCGGGTTCGAATCCCGCCTCGTGAAGAATGTTAAGAATATTTCTTTTTCTTTATATCTTTCTTTTCTTCTCCCTGTTTGTTTCTCTTTCTTTCTGTCTATCTCACAGTTGTTCTCAGCGCTATTACAGGCAACGCCGTAGCGATGCGTAGTGGGACCTTCCCGAATTCTGAGGCACATGACGCGTAAGATGATGACAGTTTTCTGCGATCGACTCACAAGGAACGATTTCCTAAACAGCTTCGCTGCTAAAAGGCGACTGAAGGTGAGCCATATTCACACCCATGATTGCGACCAACACCCGACGCCAAACAAAACTCAAGCCTGCTCGCATGGCAGTTGTCCCTTAAAATAAGCTCACCGCCTGACCGTGCACATCTATTGGTTCGGAGGCTTGTGACTACAGTCACGCGACTGAAAAGATCGAGCAGCGAGCGATTGAGCCAAAGCAAACGCATTGCGACCAAAGTGGCCATGTGTGGCAATCCCTGACCTGACGCTTTGCGACTGACTTGCTGGCACGACGTGTGCTAGTTGCAGGTGTGAATGAGTGTTAAGTAAAGAAATCGTTGCGTTTGGTTAGTGAATAATGAATAAACACTTCTTCGGTTGTGCTACCATAACTTTGCCTGCAGAGCGGGAGCGCTAAAACAACTGCGCGCTGTCATGCAGATTTCGTGTGCTGCGCCAAAACTCTTTAAGTGGGGAGCACTTTAGGTGCCCGCGCTGTCGTTTTTTGTCATCTGATGTCGCTCCGCGCCGCGTAGCCAAAACCACCGGTAAGTACCGGTAAGATGCAGCTGTTATATACCTTCCTCTTGAGGGATAGTGATTGACTACCATTCATGATTTGATAATGCTTGCCGAATGAGCCCCATCCCATCCTTATTCTTCTAGTTATTTCACTCTCATGGTTCGGCTCCGCGGACACTACCTGTCCTAAGTTGACGTACTCCTTTACAACTTCCAGTGTACAACTTCCTGCTCTTCTAGGTTTACCACTTTAAGTATGGCGTACTTGGAAGGCAACACTATCCTCTTTCCATAGCCAATGACGCCATACGTAAAGGAGCAAACCTAGATCGCCAGGAGGTACGTTGCCAGCAGAAAAAATTAAAACAAGAGGATGGAAAAACTTGGGGCTAACAGTTGGAAGCAACCCCCCTAACGTAAACGAAATTCTAAAGAGACACTTTAACCCTTTCAGCCCTGGATTTTTTATTTTGGCCGGAGACATTTTTTGTGCGTGTTTTCCTAATACTTAGGACCTCAGAAGACCAAAAAACGAAAAATTGAGCCAGTGGTGCAAGTATTTATGGATTAATTAGCATGGAATCAAATTAGGTCATCAGGGCTCAGAGGTTGTGAAATTAGGAAAATTGCTTTTTTATTTCTGCTACTCACAAGAGTACACAAAATGTGAACCACGTCTCATTTCTCAGCGTGATACTCCTTGAAACAGCTTCTGTACGACGTCCCGAAAACGGCGCTTAGCCGCCTCACCTGACCCGCCTCGGCGTCACCCATGACTTCGGTCAAGCTTTTTCTTCTTTGTGGCTCCCAGCTACGCAAATATGTCGCAACTTTGGTGTCAATCACAGCGGGGATCATTGAAGAATTATTTCCCAAAGAATGAGCAGTTTTGCTTTAATTTTAAAAGTGCTAGGGGAACTTTTGTGCGGTGTCGTCAATTGACGACGCCAGGGCCGAAAGGGTTAACACACTTACGACTGAGTAAACGACTATCAAGAATATTCACTTCCCCCCCCCCCCCTCTCTCTCTCTCTCTCTCTCTCTCTCCTCTCTCTCTATATATATATATATATATATATATATATATATATATATATATATATAATATATATATATATATATGTATGAAAACAATAAAGTGCTAACAAAGGACCAGGAAGTAAAAGTTGAAAAAAATCAAGCACGTAGGAAAAATTGTTCAGTAAAGGACTGACGTTTCGGCCGCGGGACCGGCCTTCGTCGGAGTGATGCGAACATGCGACGGTACCGCAATATAAAATGCGCAGTAACGTATCATAGCGCTGTTATTGGCTGACAAGCGGTTGTTAAAAGCACGTGGGGAAACGGTGCGCGTGATAGGACAAGAAAAAACGAGAATACACGCGTGAGCACTTGCGCAAGACAAAACGAATAAAAGAGTAAAAAATGATTAACAATGAGTAAAAAATGATGAAGCCACATAACGCGTGAGTCACCGGTACAAACATCAATAGCACGTCATAGGTACAACTGCGAGCAAGTTATCGATAAACATAAACGCGGGTGTAACATCTTGTCATGATCCGACAAAGCTCAAACAGGGAACTAATCTATCTGCGTGGAAAGCATAGCGGCAATAATAGCGGGGGTAGTCAAGAGTGTTTAGGAAACTAAATGGGTAAAAAATGAAAGTTTGCCAGCGCTTTCATTCATACCACAAGTGACGGCTTTAAACTTATAGATTAAATACGATTCTCGAAGCTTTCTTTCGTGGTGGGAACGGAAACCAGACTGAAGGATTGTAGCTGTAATATTATCAAATGAGTGGCCCGGAATGTGCACGTGTTTTGATAGCGGAAGGTTAGGAATGGTGGCAGCATGACACTTGTGGTTGTTGAACCGATATCTGAAGGCGTTTCGGTTTGTCCAATGTACTGTAATTTGCAGACGGAACATTCGAGCAAATAGATGCAATTGTAAGTGTCACACGTAAAATTTCCTTTAATTTTATAGAAGAAATGAGAAGCAGTGCTTTTAGCAATGTGTGACGTCGTCATATGCGCGCAAACCTTGCATCGTGGTTTTTTGCAAAGTCGGCAACCGACATTATCGGGAACCCTTGTTTAGATGAAGTTAGGATGTCATGCAGATTGCGAGACCGTCTGAGACTACCCGAGGTGGCAATGGAAAGATTACTTTAAGATGGGCACTCTGCGCTAGTATGTTGAAATGTTTTTTGAGAATTGAGGAGGAAACGTTTGGCACCGATGCTGAGTGTGTTAGAACTAGATTACTTTGTGCCTGAACGGATGGTTGCTTTTTAGCGCTGAACAAATCCTTGCGATTCAGCGCATCGGCTCTTCTGACGGAATCCTCAACAATGCGGGGTGGGTATTGCTGCTGAATCAAAGATGCACGGAGTTGTACGCAGTTTGCATAAAAGTCTGACTGCTCAGAGCAAATTCTCTTAAAGCGGAGCGCCTGACTGTACGGTATACTGGTTTTCCAATGTTTACATGCGAACTTTTAAAGTGAAGATAACGGTGCCTGTCTGTAGGTTTCCTGTAAAGCCTAGTGGTTAGTTTGTTGTCAGAGATGCAAACTGTGACGCCCAGAAAGTTAACGGTAGAACGAGAGTAATCATGCGAAAACGAAATAGATTGGTGAACAGTGTTGAAATCAGCTATAAAAGATAAAAGTTCATTTTCACCATGGGGCCAGATCAAAAAGATGTCATCTATAAATCGCTTATAATAAAGAGGCTTTAACGCGCGATTTCTTAAAAAGTCATTTTCCAGAACAGACATGAAAAGGCTAGCGTAATTAGGTCCAATGCGAGTGCCCATTGATGTTCCACTTACTTGAAGGTAGTGGGAGCCATCAAATTCAAAATTATTAAGCTGTAAGATTAATTTCAATAAGGTAGCCAATGTATCACTTCCAATGGGCTTTTCATCAGACAGTTCTTCGTACGCTTGAATTACTGCCTTGATGCCACCGCTATGGGGTATATTGGTATACAGTGAAACCACATCTAATGTCACGAGCACGGAATTGTCTGGTATCACGAGTTCATCAATGTCCAACAAAAATGATTTGTGTCTTTAAGATAGGACGAGAATTTACATGGAAGGTTACTGATTATTACATCAACGTAGCGGGAAAGTTGCTCCGTGACAGTGCCAATGCCCGAAACAATGGGGCGTCCAGGACAGTTTTCTTTATGTATTTTAGGCAGCAAGTAGAACCTGCCAGGGACGGGACTGAGCGGGACGAGGAGCGTACTGCCTTGTCGCCTAATTGATTATCTTTTACGAGATCGTTGACGGTATCTTGGACAACTGCTTTAAACTCTTCAGTGGGATCATACTCTAAGTGCTTATAAAAAATCGGATTGTTAAGCTGTCTATGGCTTCGCTTATATAATCCGTTTATTCATAACAACAACGGCACCACCTTTGTCGGCTGGCTTTATCACGATATCTCTGCGTTTAGCCAGTGATGAAATAGCTTTCCTTCCTCAATGAAATGTTTGATTTAAACGGTTTTTGCTTTTCGTAGGCTTTAAGCACGTCGCGTTGGACTGCTTCAATATACATGTCTAGATATTTATCACGTTGGGCCGGAGGGGTCCAACGGTTATTGGTAAACACAACTGGCTGCATGTCGCTAGTGGACGGACGGTCATGGAAATATTCTCGTAGGCGCATGTTACGTGAAAAATTCTCTAAATCCTTAGCCAATTGAAAATCGTCATATACACCAGTTGCAGGACAAAAAGTGAGGCCCCGTGACAAGACGCGGAGTTCGTCCCTGTTTAGACTTACATGCGAGAGGTTCACTACGTTGGTGGACGGCGGCGTGCTATTATCTAGCTCAGGAAGCGAGTTTGTCGGGACCGCCGTTATTACCTGTTTTGGAAACAACGAGCGGTCCACGCCGTCACGGAGCAACTTTTTACATTTCTTGTTGTAAATTTCACTTAGCTTTTTCACTTGATACCTTTCTAATTCGGCAATTTCATGCACACTGAGGTCAGCAGGAGACTTGTGCTGCACTGGCAGGTTGATCTTCGCCGTGGCGGCTTCTGGAGAGAGGTCTCCCGGCAAGTTGGAAACATTCTCACGTTCCGCCAGTGCGTGCTGTGATGTACGCAGATCCGCCT
This sequence comes from Rhipicephalus sanguineus, assembly GCF_013339695.2. Classification (NCBI taxonomy): domain Eukaryota; kingdom Metazoa; phylum Arthropoda; class Arachnida; order Ixodida; family Ixodidae; genus Rhipicephalus; species Rhipicephalus sanguineus. The sequence continues at coordinate 72,495,253 of NC_051184.2, read as the reverse complement.
TCGTCTGGTCAGAAAGCATCTCCACAAGTGTTGAAGATTGGGCGAGTTGGTTCGTCGTACTTGAACTGGTACAGCGTATAACGGGGAAGAAGGAACGGCCGAGCAGACCGACACAAGAGGACAGAGCGCTCTGTACTCGTGTCGGTCTGTTCGGCCGTTTCTTCTTTCACGTAATGCGCTATACCAGTACAAGTACAGAAAGCATCTCGCTTGAATCCACGCACAGGTACGGCTCGTTGGAAGGCAGAGCGTCCAGTACTGAAAGTGCCGTTGCCTCCAAACGCTCAAGCGATGACGAGCATGGTGGTAGCTTTTTCGACAGATCTGGGCGGAAAATGCTCTCGGCCACCGGCAGGGATATTATGGCGTAGGATACCGACGGCGAGTCCGTGACCTGAGGTAGTGAGCTTGGTCTCATTTGTGTGTTCGAGTGCACGTCGAGACACTGTCTGCAAATATTGACGCGGAGTCTGACACCTCTGGGGAGAAGTACACCTTGCGGCTAGTGTCGATGGCACTCCGCGAAGCTGTCCGCGGAACAGCTACGGAGCACAGCTGTACCAGGGGCCCGCTGCGGAGAGGGCAGGTTGGTGGACGCCCGAACTTCACCGTCGAGGTGGTGTGCCTCACAGCCCCTATCCGCGGTGGAGAGTGTCTGAGTAGATAGGGTCACAGGCGTGTAAAAGAGGACGAAAAAAATCACAGCATATCCACGTGGTGAATGATGATGAGTGGGGTGAAGCGAACTCGCGCTGCAGCACGGTGATGGCATTGGCGCGAGCGTGTTCCTTCTTGATGGAAGATATTGTGACTAGATTGTTTGAGAACCACAATCTGTTGCACACACCGCAACTATGGCCGAAGCTGTTATCAAGGAAGTCCCGCTGGAAGCGCGCGTCGGCGCCTTCGGGCAGAGCCCGCCTGATGCGTTTTGCAGCCACTTCACGTGCTCGCAGAGCGTCGGGCTCTGCCTGCCGGTACGCGTGCTTTCTCGCCGCTTCACGGTCCTTCACATTTTGAAGATCCGATTCGCGCCGCAGGCGTGCAGCTTGTCGAGCAGCTTCGGCCTCGCGGGTTCGAGCGGTGGGGTCTTCGCGCCGCAGCCGTGAAGCTTGTCGAGCAGCTTCGGCCTCGCGGGCTCGAACGGCGGGCTCTTCTCGCCGCAGCCGTGCAGCTTGTCGAGCAGCTTCGGCTTCGCGGGCTCGAACGGCGGAATCTGCTTCGTGGCGTCGACGTGCAGATTCGGCCTCGCGGGCTCTCACCTCAGGATTCTGTCTGCGAGCGCGCTGCGGCCGCCTTCCGTGCCCTCCGTTCCACAGCCTTGTCTTCCATCTGGCGACTCCGAGGTAAAGAGAAAGCGCGCCAAGAGGGAGCCTCATGGCGCGTTACTTCTCAAACGTCGTCTTCTTCTTCTACTGCATACCACAACGCGCGCAGTAAAGAAGAAAGAATGTCACACAGGCGAACACGCACTAGAGTCCCACTCGTCAACGTCGTCTGCTTCGTCTACTGCATACCAGAACGCGCGCTTCTCACGAGCTAGAGGTGGCTACTACAACGCTACAAACGGAGGATGGACAGACCCACGGCATAAGGAGCTTCGCCCCTAAAAGACTTGTGAGCCTGGCACACCATTCAGGCCAGGATTGATGCCTGATGCCTTCGTAGGCGTGCCATGCCTTGGCCGCACCGCGAAGGTGGTCGATGGCCACCAGCCGTTTGTGATGGTCCGGCCAAGCATGGACGGTGCCGAGAGAATTAATTTTGTCGATCCACAGGAAAACATCGCCCTTGAAGCCCCGGAACTCTGGTACTGACCAAACAGCTGACGATGATGAAGCGGCAGGCGAGAAACCGGAGTTCAACGACAGCATGCGGTTGAGCTGACGTGGCAGTTCCGTCAGGACATGCAAGAGCTCCGGGCCATTGTAGGGCGGAGAGTCCGACGAGCCAGGAATCGCGGCTGCGGAGTATTCAGCGCTCCCGGTGCTCATCGCGGCAGGATTCATGGCCAAGGTCTGGTCTGGTCATACCACCGCGCGCAAGTGTCGTGGTTAAAGTGGCGTGCGACGTATTAGCACACGGCGAAGTGGTGGCGGTAAGCAAACGTTCCCTACTCCTTTCCCAAGGTGTCTGCGTAGCACGAAGCCTGGTCGGCCTGCGTGAAGGCCACTGCGAGGTTCTTGTCACGAACTTCAACTACGCCCACCGGCACATTTTCCCCGGTACTGCATCGCCTACACCGACCCAGTAGCCGATGTCACTGAGTGTTTTGCTTCCGAGGCGATCGATACTGTTGAAGCACCTCTCCGCGGAGTCAACATAAGTCCCACTCTTCCTGGCGAAAACAAAGACTGCGCGACCTGTTGCTGGAGTTCCACACTTGCCTTGCACGTTCGTCGAAGACACGTCAGACATCGATTACGAAGCACCGTATCATCACCTACGACGAGGCGCACCCTATACGGCAGCAGCATTACCGAGTTTCACCAACCGAACGACGCGCGATTCAAACGCAGGGAAGGAATGCTTCAAGACGTGCGTAATACAGCCCTCAAGCAGCCCGTGGTCATCGCCTGTCGTCCTGGTGAAAAAGAAGGATGCAACCTTCGGTTTTGTGGTCGATTATAGGAAGCTGAATAACGTCACAAGAAAGACGTGTACCCGTTGCCTCGGGTCGACGATTCTCTAGACAGGCTCAGGCGCGCAAAGTACTTCTCCTCAATCGACCTGAAAAGTGGCTATTGGCTATCGGAAAAGTGGCTATTAGACGACAACACTCTGACACCGACTGCCTCTCTCGTACCCCCATCGACGCGCCGCCGCAAGGACGACGACGATGACTGCTTCCTCGGAAACTAAAAGTGCCGACGACTTCGCCGAAAGGCAACGAGCCGACGCGGAACTGGGGGGCCTTATGGAGTACCTCGAGTGCAAGACCGCCGTTGTTCCGAAGGTATTAAAGCGAGGACTGCCGTCGTTTTTCTTACGGAACGGCGTTCTCCTGAAAAAGAACTTCTCGCCACTTCGAGCGGACTACCTTCTTGTCGTGCCCTCATCATTGCGACCAGAAGTCCTCCAGGCCCTACACGACGACCCGACGGCGGGACACCTCGGTGTTTTCCCGCACGCTCGCCATAAAATACAGGAAAAAATACTACTGCCACGCCTTGCTGCCGACGTCGCCCACTACGTCAGACTTGCCGAGATTGCCAGCGACGGAAGACACCGCCGACTCGGCCAGCGGGAGTTCTGCAGCCAATCGAACCACCTCACCGGCCGTTCCAGCAAATCGGGATGGACCTACTGGGGCCCTTCCCGACGTCGACTTTCGGCAACAAGTGGACGTCGTAGCGACTGACTACCTTACCCGCTACGCCGAGACAAAGGCCTTGCCCAAAGGCAGTGCCGCCGAGGTAGCCAAGTTCTTCGTGGAGAATATCGTCTTGCGTCATGGCGCCCCAGAGGTCCTTATCACAAACAGAGGTACCGCCTTTACTGCGGACCTAATCAGGCGATCTTCAAGTACAGCGAGACGAGCCACCGCCGCACCACCGCCTACCACCCGCAGACCAATGGCCTCACCGAGCGTCTAATAAGACCATCGCCCGACATGCTCGCCATGTACGTCGACGTTGAGCACAAGACGTGGGACGCCGTCCTGCGTACGTGACCTTCGCTTACAACACGGCCGTTCAAGAAACGACGCAGATGATGGCGTACAAGTTG